>NW_026728966.1:335000-362363 GCF_030272615.1 Cryptomeria japonica | reverse complement strand
TCTCGTTTTCTTTTGCCTTTTATGGAAATTAGTGAAGGCATCGCATCAAAGGTGCGCACCTCGCTGCCCACCTTGGTGTGCTCCGAGGTGCCCACCACGGTGCGCTCCGAGGTGCCCACCACGGTGCGCAACGCCGGTGCGAACCCGGGAGCGCCCCGATGTGTGCTCCAAGGTGCGGCGTGCACGAAGCCGGACCCCGGTTTGCCCCGGGTGCGCACCTCGCGTGCACCTTGGTGCGCACACCTTGGCTGGGTTGCGCGGCCTGGTGGGCACCATGGTGCGCACCAAGGAGCGCTCCGAAGTGTGCTCCAAGGTGCGGCGTGCACGAAGTCCTAGCCCGGTTTGCCCCGGGTGCGCACCTTCGCCGCGGTGGGCACCATGGCGTGCACGAAGTCGGAGCCCGGTTTGCCCCGGGTGCGCACCTCGCGTGCACCTTCGCCGGGGTGGGCACCTCGGCTGGGTTGCGCGCCCTGGTGCGCACCAAGGAGCGCTCCGAAGTGTGCTCCAAGGTGCGGCGTGCACGAAGTCGGAGCCCGGTTTGCCCCGGGTGCGCACCTTCGCCGCGGTGGGCACCCTGGTGCGCACCATGGCGTGCACGAAGTCGGAGCCCGGTTTGCCCCGGGTGCGCACCTCGCGTGCACCTTCGGCGGGGTTGCGCGCCCTGGTGCGCACCAAGGAGCGCTCCGAAGTGTGCTCCAAGGTGCGGCGTGCACGAAGTCGGAGCCCGGTTTGCCCCGGGTGCGCACCTCGCGTGCACCTTCGGCGGGGTTGCGCGCCCTGGTGGGCACCATGGTGCGCACCAAGGAGCGCTCCGAAGTGTGCTCCAAGGTGCGGCGTGCACGAAGTCGGAGCCCGGTTTGCCCCGGGTGCGCACCTCGCGTGCACCTTCGCCGCGGTGGGCACCATGGCGTGCACGAAGTCGGAGCCCGGTTTGCCCCGGGTGCGCACCTCGCGTGCACCTTCGCCGGGGTGGGCACCTCGGCTGGGTTGCGCGCCCTGGTGCGCACCAAGGAGCGCTCCGAAGTGTGCTCCAAGGTGCGGCGTGCACGAAGTCGGAGCCCGGTTTGCCCCGGGTGCGCACCTCGCGTGCACCTTCGCCGCGGTGGGCACCATGGCGTGCACGAAGTCGGAGCCCGGTTTGCCTCGGGTGCGCACCCCGCGTGCACCTTCGCCGGGGTGGGCACCTCGGCTGGGTTGCGCGCCCTGGTGCGCACCAAGGAGCGCTCCGAAGTGTGCTCCAAGGTGCGGCGTGCACGAAGTCGGAGCCCGGTTTGCCCCGGGTGCGCACCTCGCGTGCACCTTCGCCGCGGTGGGCACCTTGGCTGGGTTGGGCACCATTGAGCGCTCCGAAGTGTGCTCCAAGGTGCGCACCATGGCCCTCCAAGGTGCGCAGCATGGCGTGCACGAAGTCGGAGCCCGGTTTGCCCCGGGTGCGCACCTCGCGTGCACCTTCGCCAGGGTGGGCACCTCGGTGCGCACACCTTCTCAATGTTTTCTTGCCTTTTCTGGAAATTGGTGAAGGCAGCGCATCAAAGGTGCGCACCTCGGTGTGCTCCGAGGTGCGAACCCGAGAGCGCTCCGAGGTGCCCACGAAGTCGAAAGTCGGGTTAATTGCATTGTTTTCCCCGGGTGCGCTCCGAGGTGCGCAACATCGGTGCGCACCAAGGAGGGCTCCGAAGTGTGCTCCAAGGTGCGCACGATTCGGAGCTCGGTTTGCCCGGGGTGCGCACACCTTGGCTGGGTTGCGCACCCTTTGTGCGCTCCAAGGTGCGCACGAAGTCGGAGCTCGGTTTGCCCCGGGTGCGCACCTTCGCCAGGGTGCGCACCTTGATGCGCACGCCTTGGCTGGGCTGCGCACCTTGGTGGGCGCCATGGTGCGCACCTTTCGTGCGCTCCAAGGTGCGCACGAAGTCGGAGCTCGGTTTGCCCCGGGTGCGCACCTTGGTGGGCGCCATGGTGCACTCCGAGGTGCCCAAGATTGGTGCGCAACAAGGAGCGCTCCGAAGTGCGCTCCAAGGTGCGCAGGTGCGCGCGAAGTCGAAAGTTGGGTTAATTGTCCGGTTTGCCTCGGGTGCGCACCTTGCGTGCACCTTCGCCAGGGTGGGCGCCTTGGTGCGCACACCTTGGCTGGGCTGCGCACCCGGGCGCGCACACCTTGGCACCCGCGTTTCCTTCATTTTAAATTTTTTTTTTTTACAATCTCTCAAGTGGGAAATTCTATAATCTCAACTTTTTTTGCCTTTTCAGGAAACTTTTGAATGGAGCGCATCATTGGTGCGCTCCGAAGTGTGCTCCAAGGTGCGCACCTCTGGTGTGCTCCAAAGCTCTCTCCAGCTGCGTGCACCTGCCCCGGCCGCGCACCCGGCCCCGCCCAGCTTCGCTCACCTGTCCCGGGCGTCTGGTGCGGAACCTTAGAGTAAGAAACATCACCGTGCACCTTGGCCAACGTGCGCGACTCGACCGAGCGCGCACTGGCCGAGGTGCACACCGATTTCACCTGGGTGCGCGCGCAGCACCTCGGGCGCACCGGGGTGCGCGCACAACGCCCGGGTTGCACCGTGGCCTGTGTGCTCGGGGCGCCTCGGGTGCGCGCTCGGTGTCGCCCCCCGCGCGCGCGGTAGTGCGGGCAGCGCACCCCGGCCCGGCCCGGCCCCGACGAGAACGCAAACGGGCAAAAGGTTTATTCAAATAGCATTGCGACGCCCGGCGAAAAACTAAGAAAGGGTGCAACACCGGGACTTCCCGGGAGGTCACCCATCCCAGTACTACTCCGGCCCAAGCGCGCTTAACTGCGGAGTTCTGATGGGATCCGGTGCACTAACGCTGGTATGATCGCACCCGTTATGAGCTTGTCGCAGTGTGTACTTAGCAAACCGCGACCCACGTGCGAATCCACCCCGGCCACCCACCCCCGTCGAGGTGCACACCCTCCCTCGCGAAGTGCGCCCCGTTCGCCAAGTGTGAGCCCTGCCCGGGTGCGCGCACCTTGCTAGGGCGTCGGGTGTGCACCCGGCCCGGCCTACGTGCGTGCACCTGGACGGGGCGTCGTGTGCGTGCAGTGTCCCGTCTGCAACGCGGTGCCCACACACCACCTCGGGCGCAACGACCTGCGCTCACATGTGGGCCGAGTGCACCTTGGTGCATGTTCGGGGCGCCTCGGGTGCACGCTCGATCTTGCCCCGGTGCACCAAGGCGCTCGGTTTGCCCCGGGTGCGCACTTGGTGCAAGGTGGGCACCCAAAATAGGGATCAAGCACCAAAACACAAGTTTCGGGATGCAAAATGGGACCCAAGGACCACAAATGCGTTCCAAGACCCATGATGGGTCCACGAGAACAAAAATGTGTTCCGAGACTTAATAAACAAATATTGGGTTTTAGGAGAAGAAACATGCTCTGATGCCCAAAACGAGAATCGACCCCGAAAAGGCCACAGGCCAAAAGTGGGATGCGAGACAAAAAAAAATGGGACCCGAGGACCAAAATTGGGTTCCCAGGTCGAAGACAGGGCAACCGGACAAGAAACGACCTCTAAGGCTCGAAATGAGTCCCGACGACTAAAACTTGACAAGAAGCACCCATCAGGCACCCAACTCGACACCCATGGGATGCCGACCCACCCGGGCTTCCACCTAGCACACCTTGGCACCCACCCACCCTCGCACCCAACCTCGCACCCAACTTAGCACCTTTGAACCCACATTGGCACTCACCCTGACCCTGGCACCTTGGAACCCACATTGGCACTCACCTTGACCCTGGCACCCACCTTTGCACTCACCTTGGGACCCACCCTGGCTCCCACCTCGGCACCCACCCAGACACCCACCTTGGTTCCTTGGCACCCACCTTGGATCCTTGGCACCCACCCCGACACCCACCTTGGCACGCAACTTGGCTACTTGCCACCCACCTTGGCTCCTTGACGCCCACCCCGACAACCACCCCGTGACCTACCCTGGCTAGGGTTGGTGCACACCCACCCTGGTGCCCACCTTGGCACCCACCCCATGACCCACCTTGGCACGCACCTTAGTACCCACCACCCGTTACCCACCCTAGGACCCACCCCGTGACCCACCTTGGCCAGGGTGGGTGCCTTGGTGCGCACAACTTGCCTGGGCTGCACACCAGGGCGGGCTCAAGATGGCACCCGCGTTCCGTTTTTTTCACTATCTTTCAAAACGGAAATTTTAAAATCTCGTTTTTTTTTTTTTTTTGCCTTTTCTGGAAATTAGTGAAGGCAGCGCATCAAAGGTGCGCAATGCTGGTGCGAACCCGGGAGCGCTCCGATGTGTGCTCCAAGGTGCGGCGTGCACGAAGTCCGAGCCCGGCTTGCCCCGGGTGCGCACCTCGCGTGCACCTTCGCCGGGGTGAGCACCTTGGCTGGGTTGCGCGCCCTGGTGCGCACCAAGGAGCGCTCTGAAGTGTGCTCCAAGGTGCGGCGTGCACGAAGTCGGAGCTCGGTTTGCCCCGGGTGTGCACCTCGGGTGCGCACCTCGCGTGCACCTTCGCTGCGGTGGGCACCTTGGCTGGGTTGCGCGCCTTGGTGGGCACCATGCAGTGCACGAAGTCGGAGCCCGGTTTGCCCCCGGGCGCGCACCTCCGCCAGGGTGGGCACCTTGGTGCGCACAACTTGCCTGGGCTGCGCACCAGGAAGGGCTCAAGATGGCACCCGCGTTCCGTTTTTTTCACTATCTTTCAGAACGGAAATTTTAAAATATCGTTTTTTTTTGCCTTTTCTGGAAATTAGTGAAGGCAGCGCATCAAAGGTGCGCAACGCTGGTGCGAACCTGGGAGCGCTCCGATGTGTGCTCCAAGGTGCGGCGTGCACGAAGTCGGAGCCCGGTTTGCCCCGGGTGCGCCCTGGTGGGCACCATGGTGCGCACCAAGGAGCGCTCCGAAGTGTGCTCCAAGGTGCGGCCTGCACGAAGTCGGAGCCCGGTTTGCCCCGGGTGTGCACCGCGGGTGGGCACCTTGGTGCGCATGCCTTGCCTGGGCTGCGCACCAGGGCGGGCTCAAGATGGCACCCGCGTTCCGTTTTTTTCACTATCTTTCAAAACGGAAATTTTAAAATCTCATTTTTTTTTGCCTTTTCTGGAAATTAGTGAAGGCAGCGCATCAAAGGTGCGCACCTCGCTGCCCACCACGGTGCGCAACGCCGGTGGGCACCCGGGAGTGCTTCGAAGTGTGCTCCAAGGTGCTGCGTGCACGTTGTCGGAGCCCGGTTTGCCCCGGGTGCGCACCTCGCGTGCACCTTCGTCGGGGTGGGCACCTTGGCTGGGTTTGCCCCGGCTGCGCTCCGAAGCGGGGTTATTGGAGCGCCGCCTCTTTTTTTGTCGGAGCGTTTGGTGGGGTTTCTCGCATTGGCTCTTCCCAGGCCCGGTTGCCACCCTGGCGCGCACGAAGTCGGAAGTAGGGTTAATTGCCCGGGTGCGCACCTTTGCCAGGGTGGGCACCTTACCTGGGCTGTGCACCAGGGCGGGCTCAAGATGGCACCCGCGTTCCGTTTTTTTCACTATCTTTCAAAACGGAAATTTTAAAATCTCCTCTTTTTTTTGCCTTTTCTGGAAATTAGTGAAGGCAGCGCATCAAAGGTGCGCACCTCGCTGCCCACCTTGGTGTGCTCTGAGGTGCGCACCCGGGAGCGCTACGAAGTGTGCTCCAAGGTGCGGCGTGCACGTTGTCGGAGCCCGGTTTGCCCCGGGTGCGCACCTCGCCTGCACCTTGGCCGGGGTGGGCACCCTGGCTGGGTTTGCCCAGGGTGCGCTCCGAAGCGGGGTTACTGGAGCGCCCCCTCTTTTTTTGTCAGAGCGTTTGGTGGGGTTTCTCGCATTGGCTCTTCCCAGGCCCGGTTGTTGGGTGCGCTCCCACCCTGGCGCGCGCGAAGTTGGAAGTTGGGTTAATTGCCCGGGCGCGCACCTTCGCCAGGGTGGGCACCTTGGTGCGCACACCTTGGCTGGGCTGCGCACCAGGGCGGGCTCAAGATGGCACCAGCATTCCCTTTTTCTCACTATCTTTCAAAACGGAAATTTTAAAATCTCGTTTTCTTTTGCCTTTTATGGAAATTAGTGAAGGCATCGCATCAAAGGTGCGCACCTCGCTGCCCACCTTGGTGTGCTCCGAGGTGCCCACCACGGTGCGCTCCGAGGTGCCCACCACGGTGCGCAACGCCGGTGCGAACCCGGGAGCGCCCCGATGTGTGCTCCAAGGTGCGGCGTGCACGAAGCCGGACCCCGGTTTGCCCCGGGTGCGCACCTCGCGTGCACCTTGGTGCGCACACCTTGGCTGGGTTGCGCGGCCTGGTGGGCACCATGGTGCGCACCAAGGAGCGCTCCGAAGTGTGCTCCAAGGTGCGGCGTGCACGAAGTCCTAGCCCGGTTTGCCCCGGGTGCGCACCTTCGCCGCGGTGGGCACCATGGCGTGCACGAAGTCGGAGCCCGGTTTGCCCCGGGTGCGCACCTCGCGTGCACCTTCGCCGGGGTGGGCACCTCGGCTGGGTTGCGCGCCCTGGTGCGCACCAAGGAGCGCTCCGAAGTGTGCTCCAAGGTGCGGCGTGCACGAAGTCGGAGCCCGGTTTGCCCCGGGTGCGCACCTTCGCCGCGGTGGGCACCCTGGTGCGCACCATGGCGTGCACGAAGTCGGAGCCCGGTTTGCCCCGGGTGCGCACCTCGCGTGCACCTTCGGCGGGGTTGCGCGCCCTGGTGCGCACCAAGGAGCGCTCCGAAGTGTGCTCCAAGGTGCGGCGTGCACGAAGTCGGAGCCCGGTTTGCCCCGGGTGCGCACCTCGCGTGCACCTTCGGCGGGGTTGCGCGCCCTGGTGGGCACCATGGTGCGCACCAAGGAGCGCTCCGAAGTGTGCTCCAAGGTGCGGCGTGCACGAAGTCGGAGCCCGGTTTGCCCCGGGTGCGCACCTCGCGTGCACCTTCGCCGCGGTGGGCACCATGGCGTGCACGAAGTCGGAGCCCGGTTTGCCCCGGGTGCGCACCTCGCGTGCACCTTCGCCGCGGTGGGCACCATGGCGTGCACGAAGTCGGAGCCCGGTTTGCCCCGGGTGCGCACCTCGCGTGCACCTTCGCTGGGGTGGGCACCTCGGCTGGGTTGCGCGCCCTGGTGCGCACCAAGGAGCGCTCCGAAGTGTGCTCCAAGGTGCGGCGTGCACGAAGTCGGAGCCCGGTTTGCCCCGGGTGCGCACCTCGCGTGCACCTTCGCCGCGGTGGGCACCATGGCGTGCACGAAGTCGGAGCCCGGTTTGCCCCGGGTGCGCACCCCGCGTGCACCTTCGCCGGGGTGGGCACCTCGGCTGGGTTGCGCGCCCTGGTGCGCACCAAGGAGCGCTCCGAAGTGTGCTCCAAGGTGCGGCGTGCACGAAGTCGGAGCCCGGTTTACCCCGGGTGCGCACCTCGCGTGCACCTTCGCCGCGGTGGGCACCTTGGCTGGGTTGGGCACCATTGAGCGCTCCGAAGTGTGCTCCAAGGTGCGCACCATGGCCCTCCAAGGTGCGCAGCATGGCGTGCACGAAGTCGGAGCCCGGTTTGCCCCGGGTGCGCACCTCGCGTGCACCTTCGCCAGGGTGGGCACCTCGGTGCGCACACCTTCTCAATGTTTTCTTGCCTTTTCTGGAAATTGGTGAAGGCAGCGCATCAAAGGTGCGCACCTCGGTGTGCTCCGAGGTGCGAACCCGAGAGCGCTCCGAGGTGCCCACGAAGTCGAAAGTCGGGTTAATTGCATTGTTTTCCCCGGGTGCGCTCCGAGGTGCGCAACATCGGTGCGCACCAAGGAGGGCTCCGAAGTGTGCTCCAAGGTGCGCACGATTCGGAGCTCGGTTTGCCCGGGGTGCGCACACCTTGGCTGGGTTGCGCACCCTTTGTGCGCTCCAAGGTGCGCACGAAGTCGGAGCTCGGTTTGCCCCGGGTGCGCACCTTCGCCAGGGTGCGCACCTTGATGCGCACGCCTTGGCTGGGCTGCGCACCTTGGTGGGCGCCATGGTGCGCACCTTTCGTGCGCTCCAAGGTGCGCACGAAGTCGGAGCTCGGTTTGCCCCGGGTGCGCACCTTGGTGGGCGCCATGGTGCACTCCGAGGTGCCCAAGATTGGTGCGCACCAAGGAGCGCTCCGAAGTGCGCTCCAAGGTGCGCAGGTGCGCGCGAAGTCGAAAGTTGGGTTAATTGTCCGGTTTGCCTCGGGTGCGCACCTTGCGTGCACCTTCGCCAGGGTGGGCGCCTTGGTGCGCACACCTTGGCTGGGCTGCGCACCCGGGCGCGCACACCTTGGCACCCGCGTTTCCTTCATTTTAAATTTTTTTTTTTTACAATCTCTCAAGTGGGAAATTCTATAATCTCAACTTTTTTTGCCTTTTCAGGAAACTTTTGAATGGAGCGCATCATTGGTGCGCTCCGAAGTGTGCTCCAAGGTGCGCACCTCTGGTGTGCTCCAAAGCTCTCTCCAGCTGCGTGCACCTGCCCCGGCCGCGCACCCGGCCCCCGCCCAGCTTCGCTCACCTGTCCCGGGCGTCTGGTGCGGAACCTTAGAGTAAGAAACATCACCGTGCACCTTGGCCAACGTGCGCGACTCGACCGAGCGCGCACTGGCCGAGGTGCACACCGATTTCACCTGGGTGCGCGCGCAGCACCTCGGGCGCACCGGGGTGCGCGCACAACGCCCGGGTTGCACCGTGGCCTGTGTGCTCGGGGCGCCTCGGGTGCGCGCTCGGTGTCGCCCCCGCGCGCGCGGTAGTGCGGGCAGCGCACCCCGGCCCGGCCCGGCCCCGACGAGAACGCAAACGGGCAAAAGGTTTATTCAAATAGCATTGCGACGCCCGGCGAAAAACTAAAAAAGGGTGCAACACCGGGACTTCCCGGGAGGTCACCCATCCCAGTACTACTCCGGCCCAAGCGCGCTTAACTGCGGAGTTCTGATGGGATCCGGTGCACTAACGCTGGTATGATCGCACCCGTTATGAGCTTGTCGCAGTGTGTACTTAGCAAACCGCGACCCACGTGCGAATCCACCCCGGCCACCCACCCCCGTCGAGGTGCACACCCTCCCTCGCGAAGTGCGCCCCGTTCGCCAAGTGTGAGCCCTGCCCGGGTGCGCGCACCTTGCTAGGGCGTCGGGTGTGCACCCGGCCCGGCCTACGTGCGTGCACCTGGACGGGGCGTCGTGTGCGTGCAGTGTCCCGTCTGCAACGCGGTGCCCACACACCACCTCGGGCGCAACGACCTGCGCTCACATGTGGGCCGAGTGCACCTTGGTGCATGTTCGGGGCGCCTCGGGTGCACGCTCGATCTTGCCCCGGTGCACCAAGGCGCTCGGTTTGCCCCGGGTGCGCACTTGGTGCAAGGTGGGCACCCAAAATAGGGATCAAGCACCAAAACACAAGTTTCGGGATGCAAAATGGGACCCAAGGACCACAAATGCGTTCCAAGACCCATGATGGGTCCACGAGAACAAAAATGTGTTCCGAGACTTAATAAACAAATATTGGGTTTTAGGAGAAGAAACATGCTCTGATGCCCAAAACGAGAATCGACCCCGAAAAGGCCACAGGCCAAAAGTGGGATGCGAGACAAAAAAAAATGGGACCCGAGGACCAAAATTGGGTTCCCAGGTCGAAGACAGGGCAACCGGACAAGAAACGACCTCTAAGGCTCGAAATGAGTCCCGACGACTAAAACTTGACAAGAAGCACCCATCAGGCACCCAACTCGACACCCATGGGATGCCGACCCACCCGGGCTTCCACCTAGCACACCTTGGCACCCACCCACCCTCGCACCCAACCTCGCACCCAACTTAGCACCTTTGAACCCACATTGGCACTCACCCTGACCCTGGCACCTTGGAACCCACATTGGCACTCACCTTGACCCTGGCACCCACCTTTGCACTCACCTTGGGACCCACCCTGGCTCCCACCTCGGCACCCACCCAGACACCCACCTTGGTTCCTTGGCACCCACCTTGGATCCTTGGCACCCACCCCGACACCCACCTTGGCACGCAACTTGGCTACTTGCCACCCACCTTGGCTCCTTGACGCCCACCCCGACAACCACCCCGTGACCTACCCTGGCTAGGGTTGGTGCACACCCACCCTGGTGCCCACCTTGGCACCCACCCCATGACCCACCTTGGCACGCACCTTAGTACCCACCCCGTTACCCACCCTAGGACCCACCCCGTGACCCACCTTGGCCAGGGTGGGTGCCTTGGTGCGCACAACTTGCCTGGGCTGCACACCAGGGCGGGCTCAAGATGGCACCCGCGTTCCGTTTTTTTCACTATCTTTCAAAACGGAAATTTTAAAATCTCGTTTTTTTTTTTTTTTTTGCCTTTTCTGGAAATTAGTGAAGGCAGCGCATCAAAGGTGCGCAATGCTGGTGCGAACCCGGGAGCGCTCCGATGTGTGCTCCAAGGTGCGGCGTGCACGAAGTCCGAGCCCGGCTTGCCCCGGGTGCGCACCTCGCGTGCACCTTCGCCGGGGTGAGCACCTTGGCTGGGTTGCGCGCCCTGGTGCGCACCAAGGAGCGCTCTGAAGTGTGCTCCAAGGTGCGGCGTGCACGAAGTCGGAGCTCGGTTTGCCCCGGGTGTGCACCTCGGGTGCGCACCTCGCGTGCACCTTCGCTGCGGTGGGCACCTTGGCTGGGTTGCGCGCCTTGGTGGGCACCATGCAGTGCACGAAGTCGGAGCCCGGTTTGCCCCGGGCGCGCACCTCCGCCAGGGTGGGCACCTTGGTGCGCACAACTTGCCTGGGCTGCGCACCAGGAAGGGCTCAAGATGGCACCCGCGTTCCGTTTTTTTCACTATCTTTCAGAACGGAAATTTTAAAATATCGTTTTTTTTTGCCTTTTCTGGAAATTAGTGAAGGCAGCGCATCAAAGGTGCGCAACGCTGGTGCGAACCTGGGAGCGCTCCGATGTGTGCTCCAAGGTGCGGCGTGCACGAAGTCGGAGCCCGGTTTGCCCCGGGTGCGCCCTGGTGGGCACCATGGTGCGCACCAAGGAGCGCTCCGAAGTGTGCTCCAAGGTGCGGCCTGCACGAAGTCGGAGCCCGGTTTGCCCCGGGCGTGCACCGCGGGTGGGCACCTTGGTGCGCATGCCTTGCCTGGGCTGCGCACCAGGGCGGGCTCAAGATGGCACCCGCGTTCCGTTTTTTTCACTATCTTTCAAAACGGAAATTTTAAAATCTCATTTTTTTTTGCCTTTTCTGGAAATTAGTGAAGGCAGCGCATCAAAGGTGCGCACCTCGCTGCCCACCACGGTGCGCAACGCCGGTGGGCACCCGGGAGTGCTTCGAAGTGTGCTCCAAGGTGCTGCGTGCACGTTGTCGGAGCCCGGTTTGCCCCGGGTGCGCACCTCGCGTGCACCTTCGTCGGGGTGGGCACCTTGGCTGGGTTTGCCCCGGCTGCGCTCCGAAGCGGGGTTATTGGAGCGCCGCCTCTTTTTTTGTCGGAGCGTTTGGTGGGGTTTCTCGCATTGGCTCTTCCCAGGCCCGGTTGCCACCCTGGCGCGCACGAAGTCGGAAGTAGGGTTAATTGCCCGGGTGCGCACCTTTGCCAGGGTGGGCACCTTACCTGGGCTGTGCACCAGGGCGGGCTCAAGATGGCACCCGCGTTCCGTTTTTTTCACTATCTTTCAAAACGGAAATTTTAAAATCTCCTCTTTTTTTTGCCTTTTCTGGAAATTAGTGAAGGCAGCGCATCAAAGGTGCGCACCTCGCTGCCCACCTTGGTGTGCTCTGAGGTGCGCACCCGGGAGCGCTACGAAGTGTGCTCCAAGGTGCGGCGTGCACGTTGTCGGAGCCCGGTTTGCCCCGGGTGCGCACCTCGCCTGCACCTTGGCCGGGGTGGGCACCCTGGCTGGGTTTGCCCAGGGTGCGCTCCGAAGCGGGGTTACTGGAGCGCCCCCTCTTTTTTTGTCAGAGCGTTTGGTGGGGTTTCTCGCATTGGCTCTTCCCAGGCCCGGTTGTTGGGTGCGCTCCCACCCTGGCGCGCGCGAAGTTGGAAGTTGGGTTAATTGCCCGGGCGCGCACCTTCGCCAGGGTGGGCACCTTGGTGCGCACACCTTGGCTGGGCTGCGCACCAGGGCGGGCTCAAGATGGCACCAGCATTCCCTTTTTCTCACTATCTTTCAAAACGGAAATTTTAAAATCTCGTTTTCTTTTGCCTTTTATGGAAATTAGTGAAGGCATCGCATCAAAGGTGCGCACCTCGCTGCCCACCTTGGTGTGCTCCGAGGTGCCCACCACGGTGCGCTCCGAGGTGCCCACCACGGTGCGCAACGCCGGTGCGAACCCGGGAGCGCCCCGATGTGTGCTCCAAGGTGCGGCGTGCACGAAGCCGGACCCCGGTTTGCCCCGGGTGCGCACCTCGCGTGCACCTTGGTGCGCACACCTTGGCTGGGTTGCGCGGCCTGGTGGGCACCATGGTGCGCACCAAGGAGCGCTCCGAAGTGTGCTCCAAGGTGCGGCGTGCACGAAGTCCTAGCCCGGTTTGCCCCGGGTGCGCACCTTCGCCGCGGTGGGCACCATGGCGTGCACGAAGTCGGAGCCCGGTTTGCCCCGGGTGCGCACCTCGCGTGCACCTTCGCCGGGGTGGGCACCTCGGCTGGGTTGCGCGCCCTGGTGCGCACCAAGGAGCGCTCCGAAGTGTGCTCCAAGGTGCGGCGTGCACGAAGTCGGAGCCCGGTTTGCCCCGGGTGCGCACCTTCGCCGCGGTGGGCACCCTGGTGCGCACCATGGCGTGCACGAAGTCGGAGCCCGGTTTGCCCCGGGTGCGCACCTCGCGTGCACCTTCGGCGGGGTTGCGCGCCCTGGTGCGCACCAAGGAGCGCTCCGAAGTGTGCTCCAAGGTGCGGCGTGCACGAAGTCGGAGCCCGGTTTGCCCCGGGTGCGCACCTCGCGTGCACCTTCGGCGGGGTTGCGCGCCCTGGTGGGCACCATGGTGCGCACCAAGGAGCGCTCCGAAGTGTGCTCCAAGGTGCGGCGTGCACGAAGTCGGAGCCCGGTTTGCCCCGGGTGCGCACCTCGCGTGCACCTTCGCCGCGGTGGGCACCATGGCGTGCACGAAGTCGGAGCCCGGTTTGCCCCGGGTGCGCACCTCGCGTGCACCTTCGCCGGGGTGGGCACCTCGGCTGGGTTGCGCGCCCTGGTGCGCACCAAGGAGCGCTCCGAAGTGTGCTCCAAGGTGCGGCGTGCACGAAGTCGGAGCCCGGTTTGCCCCGGGTGCGCACCTCGCGTGCACCTTCGCCGCGGTGGGCACCATGGCGTGCACGAAGTCGGAGCCCGGTTTGCCTCGGGTGCGCACCCCGCGTGCACCTTCGCCGGGGTGGGCACCTCGGCTGGGTTGCGCGCCCTGGTGCGCACCAAGGAGCGCTCCGAAGTGTGCTCCAAGGTGCGGCGTGCACGAAGTCGGAGCCCGGTTTGCCCCGGGTGCGCACCTCGCGTGCACCTTCGCCGCGGTGGGCACCTTGGCTGGGTTGGGCACCATTGAGCGCTCCGAAGTGTGCTCCAAGGTGCGCACCATGGCCCTCCAAGGTGCGCAGCATGGCGTGCACGAAGTCGGAGCCCGGTTTGCCCCGGGTGCGCACCTCGCGTGCACCTTCGCCAGGGTGGGCACCTCGGTGCGCACACCTTCTCAATGTTTTCTTGCCTTTTCTGGAAATTGGTGAAGGCAGCGCATCAAAGGTGCGCACCTCGGTGTGCTCCGAGGTGCGAACCCGAGAGCGCTCCGAGGTGCCCACGAAGTCGAAAGTCGGGTTAATTGCATTGTTTTCCCCGGGTGCGCTCCGAGGTGCGCAACATCGGTGCGCACCAAGGAGGGCTCCGAAGTGTGCTCCAAGGTGCGCACGATTCGGAGCTCGGTTTGCCCGGGGTGCGCACACCTTGGCTGGGTTGCGCACCCTTTGTGCGCTCCAAGGTGCGCACGAAGTCGGAGCTCGGTTTGCCCCGGGTGCGCACCTTCGCCAGGGTGCGCACCTTGATGCGCACGCCTTGGCTGGGCTGCGCACCTTGGTGGGCGCCATGGTGCGCACCTTTCGTGCGCTCCAAGGTGCGCACGAAGTCGGAGCTCGGTTTGCCCCGGGTGCGCACCTTGGTGGGCGCCATGGTGCACTCCGAGGTGCCCAAGATTGGTGCGCAACAAGGAGCGCTCCGAAGTGCGCTCCAAGGTGCGCAGGTGCGCGCGAAGTCGAAAGTTGGGTTAATTGTCCGGTTTGCCTCGGGTGCGCACCTTGCGTGCACCTTCGCCAGGGTGGGCGCCTTGGTGCGCACACCTTGGCTGGGCTGCGCACCCGGGCGCGCACACCTTGGCACCCGCGTTTCCTTCATTTTAAATTTTTTTTTTTTACAATCTCTCAAGTGGGAAATTCTATAATCTCAACTTTTTTTGCCTTTTCAGGAAACTTTTGAATGGAGCGCATCATTGGTGCGCTCCGAAGTGTGCTCCAAGGTGCGCACCTCTGGTGTGCTCCAAAGCTCTCTCCAGCTGCGTGCACCTGCCCCGGCCGCGCACCCGGCCCCGCCCAGCTTCGCTCACCTGTCCCGGGCGTCTGGTGCGGAACCTTAGAGTAAGAAACATCACCGTGCACCTTGGCCAACGTGCGCGACTCGACCGAGCGCGCACTGGCCGAGGTGCACACCGATTTCACCTGGGTGCGCGCGCAGCACCTCGGGCGCACCGGGGTGCGCGCACAACGCCCGGGTTGCACCGTGGCCTGTGTGCTCGGGGCGCCTCGGGTGCGCGCTCGGTGTCGCCCCCCGCGCGCGCGGTAGTGCGGGCAGCGCACCCCGGCCCGGCCCGGCCCCGACGAGAACGCAAACGGGCAAAAGGTTTATTCAAATAGCATTGCGACGCCCGGCGAAAAACTAAGAAAGGGTGCAACACCGGGACTTCCCGGGAGGTCACCCATCCTAGTACTACTCCGGCCCAAGCGCGCTTAACTGCGGAGTTCTGATGGGATCCGGTGCACTAACGCTGGTATGATCGCACCCGTTATGAGCTTGTCGCAGTGTGTACTTAGCAAACCGCGACCCACGTGCGAATCCACCCCGGCCACCCACCCCCGTCGAGGTGCACACCCTCCCTCGCGAAGTGCGCCCCGTTCGCCAAGTGTGAGCCCTGCCCGGGTGCGCGCACCTTGCTAGGGCGTCGGGTGTGCACCCGGCCCGGCCTACGTGCGTGCACCTGGACGGGGCGTCGTGTGCGTGCAGTGTCCCGTCTGCAACGCGGTGCCCACACACCACCTCGGGCGCAACGACCTGCGCTCACATGTGGGCCGAGTGCACCTTGGTGCATGTTCGGGGCGCCTCGGGTGCACGCTCGATCTTGCCCCGGTGCACCAAGGCGCTCGGTTTGCCCCGGGTGCGCACTTGGTGCAAGGTGGGCACCCAAAATAGGGATCAAGCACCAAAACACAAGTTTCGGGATGCAAAATGGGACCCAAGGACCACAAATGCGTTCCAAGACCCATGATGGGTCCACGAGAACAAAAATGTGTTCCGAGACTTAATAAACAAATATTGGGTTTTAGGAGAAGAAACATGCTCTGATGCCCAAAACGAGAATCGACCCCGAAAAGGCCACAGGCCAAAAGTGGGATGCGAGACAAAAAAAAATGGGACCCGAGGACCAAAATTGGGTTCCCAGGTCGAAGACAGGGCAACCGGACAAGAAACGACCTCTAAGGCTCGAAATGAGTCCCGACGACTAAAACTTGACAAGAAGCACCCATCAGGCACCCAACTCGACACCCATGGGATGCCGACCCACCCGGGCTTCCACCTAGCACACCTTGGCACCCACCCACCCTCGCACCCAACCTCGCACCCAACTTAGCACCTTTGAACCCACATTGGCACTCACCCTGACCCTGGCACCTTGGAACCCACATTGGCACTCACCTTGACCCTGGCACCCACCTTTGCACTCACCTTGGGACCCACCCTGGCTCCCACCTCGGCACCCACCCAGACACCCACCTTGGTTCCTTGGCACCCACCTTGGATCCTTGGCACCCACCCCGACACCCACCTTGGCACGCAACTTGGCTACTTGCCACCCACCTTGGCTCCTTGACGCCCACCCCGACAACCACCCCGTGACCTACCCTGGCTAGGGTTGGTGCACACCCACCCTGGTGCCCACCTTGGCACCCACCCCATGACCCACCTTGGCACGCACCTTAGTACCCACCCTGTTACCCACCCTAGGACCCACCCCGTGACCCACCTTGGCCAGGGTGGGTGCACCCACCCTGGTGCCCACCTTGGCACCCACCCATCCTAGCACCCAGCCTGTGACCGGGCTTGGAACCCAACCTTGCACCCGTCTTGGCCAGTGTGGGTGCGCACCCATCCTGGCACCCACGTTGTGACACACCCTTTAACCCACGCACCCTAGCAGCCACGTTGGCACCCACCTTGGAACACAACCTAGCAACTTGGCACCCACCCCGTGACCCACCTTGGCATCCACCATAGCAGTCGCCCACTTGGCACCCACCTTGGAACCCAAGTTGGCACCCACCTCGGCACCCACCTTGACACTTGTGGACCCACCTTGCCACTCACCCTAGCATCGACCCATCCTAGCACCCACCCTGGCACCTTTGCACCCTAGCACTCACCCATCCTAGCACCTAACCTGTGACCCACCTTGACACTCACCCTCGCACCCACCTTGGAACCCAACCTAGCACCCACCCACCCTGACACCAACCCTAGCACCTACCCACCCTTGCACCCACCCTGTGACCCATCTTGGCACCCACCCATCCTACCACTCAACCTATCACCCACCTTCTCACCCACCTTGGCATCCACCTTAGCACCCACCCACACTGGCACCTTGGCACCCACCTCGGGCAAGGTGGGTGCACACCCACCCTGACACCCAATTTAGAACCAACCGAGCATGTTACCCACCTTGGCACCCACATTGCAGCCCACCCTAGTACCCACCCTATGACCCACATTGGCATCCACACCCTAGCACCCAGGCACCTCGACACCCGCCTTGACACGCACCCTAGCACTAAACCTGTGACCCACCTTGGAACTCACCCTAGAACCCACCCACCCTGTGAACCACCTTGGCATCCACCTTAGCACCCACCCACCTTGGCACCCACTCTAGCACTCACCCATCCTAACACCCAACTTGTTACCCACCTTGGCACCCGCCCTCGCGTCCACCTTGAAACCCACCCTAGCACCCACCCACGCAGGAGCCCACCTTGGCACCCAACCTAACACCCACGCATCCTGGCACCCAACTTGTGACCCACCTTGGAACCCACCCTAGTACCCACCTTTGAACCCACTATATCACCAACCCACCTTGGCACCCACCCTATGACCCTCTTTGGAATCCACCCTAGCACGCACCCACCCTGGCACCCACCATGGAGCGCACCCTAGCACCCACCCACCTCGGCACGCACCTCAACACCCACCTTGGTGTGCGCACTGCGCCAACCTCTCAAAGACCCTATGTGGTGCGCTCCAAAGTGTACACCTTTGGTGCGCTCCAAGGTGCGCACCTTTGGTGCACACCGAGGTGCACACCAAAGTGTGCACCGAGGTGAGCACCAAAGTGCACTCCAAGGTGCACACCAAGGCGTGCACCTTTGGTGCGGTCAATGCAAACGAATTCGGAAGTTGGGGTCGATGTCCTAATCGCTGCTGCAGACTACACGTATGAGAATCGGACAAATAGCTTTATATAGGGGAGGTGTTGCGTTTGATGGGTCGACTCCCCTGGTTGTGTGCACTGCACCAACTTCAAAGACCCTGTCTTGTTTAAGAAGTCAAAAGTTGGGGTGGATGTCCTAATCATTGCTGCAGTCTACGCATGTATGAGAATCAGACAAATAGCTTATATAGGGGAGGTGTTGCATTCGGTGGGTTGACTCCCCTGGTTGTGCGCACTGCGCCAACCTCAAAGACCCCGCATAGCAGAAGAAGTCGGAAGTCGGATTTTGGTGAGCACCAAGGCGTGCACCTTTGGTGCGGTCAACGCAGACGAATTCAGAAGTTGGGGTGGATGTCCTAATCGTTGTTGCAGGCTACACATGTATGAGAATCAGACAAATAGCTTATATAGGGGAGGTGTTGGGTTTGATGGGTCAACTCCCTTGGTTGTGCGCATTACGCCAACCTCAAAGACCTTGTTTTCGTTAAGAAGTCAAAAGTTGGGGTCAATGTCCTAATGGCTCCTGTAGGCTACACATGTATGAGAATCGGACAAATAGCTTATATAGGGGAGGTGTTGGGTTTGATGGGTCGACTCCCCTGGTTGTGCGCATTACGTCAACCTCAAAGACCTTGTTTTCGTTAAGAAGTCAAAAGTTGGGGTCGATGTCCTAATTGCTCCTGTAGACTACACATGTATGAGAATCAGACAAATAGCTTATATAGGGGAGGTGTTGGGTTTGATGGGTTGACTCCCCTAGTTGTTCGCATTACACCAACCTCAAAGACCTTGTTTTCGTTTAGAAGCCGAAAGTTGGGGTCGATGTCCTAATTGCTCCTGCAGGCTACGCATGTATGAGAATCAGACAAATAGCTTATATAGGGGAGGTGTTGGGTTTGATGGGTCGACTCCCCTGGTTGTGCGCATTGCGCCAACCTCAAAGACCCTGCATTGCGGATGAAGTCGAAAGTCAGAGTTTGGTGTGCTACAAGGTGTGGTCGAAGGTGCTCACCTAGGTGTGCACCTTTGGAGCGCAGGAAAAGTGCCCTCCAAAAGTGCGCACCTTTGGAGTGCACAAAAGTGCCCTCCAAAAGTGCGCACCTTTGGAGCGCACAAAAGTGCCCTCCAAAAAGTGCCCTCCAAAAGTGCGCACCTTTGGAGCGCACAAAAGTGCCCTCCAAAAAGTGCCCTCCAAAAGTGCGCACCTTTGGAGTGCAGAAAAGTGCCCTCCAAAAAGTGCCCTCCAAAAGTGTGCACCTTTGGAGTGCACAAAAGTGCCCTCCAAAAGTGCGCACCTTTGGAGCGCAGAAAAGTGCCCTCCAAAAAGTGCCCTCCAAAAGTGCGCACCTTTGGAGCGCAGAAAAGTGCCCTCCAAAAAGTGCCCTCCAAAAGTGCGCACCTTTGGAGCGCAGAAAAGTGCCCTCCAAAAAGTGCCCTCCAAAAGTGCGCACCTTTGGAGCGCAGAAAAGTGCCCTCCAAAAAGTGCCCTCCAAAAGTGCGCACCTTTGGAGCGCACAAAAGTGCCCTCCAAAAAGTGCCCTCCAAAAGTGCGCACCTTTGGAGCGCACAAAAGTGCCCTCCAAAAGTGCGCACCTTTGGAGCGCACAAAAGTGCCCTCCAAAAGTGCGCACTTTTGGTGCGCACCAAGGCGCTGGTTCGGTCGTTGCAGGCGAGTTCGGAAGTTGGGGTCGATGTCCTGAGCGGAGGTGCAAACTACACAGGTGTCGGAATCGGACAAATAGCTTATATAGGGGAGGTGTATGCTTCGATGGGTCGACTCCCCAGGTTGAGCGCACCGCGCCAACCTCAAAGACCCTACGGTATGGATGAAGTCGGAAGTTGGGTCCGATGACCGATTCGATTAGTAGGTATGCTCATGAGGTCGGAATTTGGGTCCGATGACCTGCCATGTGCAGGAAGGCGAATGTTGGCACTGTGCGTTGCAAGGTGCACACCAAGGTGCTGGTGCGGTCTTTTTAGTCGAGTTCGGAAGTTGGGGTCGATGTCCTGATCGGAGGTGCAAGCTACACAGGTGTGGGAATCGGACAAATAGCTTATATAGGGGAGGTGTATGCTTCGTTGGGTCGACTCCCCGGGTTGAGCGCACCGCGCCAACCTCAAAGACCCTACGGTATGGATGAAGTCGGAAGTTGGGTCCGATGACCGATTCGATATGTAGGCATACTCGCGAGGTCGGAATTTGGGTCCGATGACCTGCCATGTGCAGGAAGGCGAATGTTGGCACTGTGCGTTGCAAGGTGCGCACCAAGGCGCTGGTTCGGTCGTTGCAGGCGAGTTCGGAAGTTGGGGTCGATGTCCTGATCGGAGGTGCAAACTACACAGGTGTGGGAATCGGACAAATAGCTTATATAGGGGAGGTGTATGCTTCGTTGGGTCGACTCCCCGGGTTGAGCGCACCGCGCCAACCTCAAAGACCCTACGGTATGGATGAAGTCGGAAGTTGTGTCCGATGACCGATTCGATATGTAGGCATACTCGCGAGGTCGGAATTTGGGTCCGATGACCTGCCATGTGCAGGAAGGCGAATGTTGGGACTGTGCGTCGCAAGGTGCGCACCAAGGCGCTGGTGCCGTCGTTGCAGTCGAGTTCGGAAGTTGGGGTCGATGTCCTGGTCAGAGGTGCAAACTACACAGGTGTGGGAATCGGACAAATAGCTTATATAGGGGAGGTGTATGCTTCGATGGGTCGACTCCCCGGGTTGAGCGCACCGCGCCAACCTCAAAGACCCTACAGTATGGATGAAGTCGGAAGTTGGGTCCGATGACCGATTCGATACGTAGGCATATTGGCGAGGTCTGAATTTGTGTCCGATGACCTGCCATGCGCAGGAAGGCGGAATTTGGGTCCGATGACCGAGTTGATGGCGTGCCATGCGCAGAAAGGCGGAATTTGGGTCCGATGACCGAGTTGATGTTGATGGCCCGCCATGCACAGGAAGGCGGAATTTGGGTCCGATGACCGATTTGAAGGCGTGCCATGCGCAGAAAGGCGGAGTTTGGGTCCGATGACCGAGTTGATATTGATGGCCCGCCATGCGCAGGAAGGCGGAATTTGGGTCCGATGACCTGACATACGCATGGAGTCCGACTCGGGGGCCGATGTTCGATTCGATGACTTGCATTGTGGGTAAAGTCGGAAGTTGTGGTCTTTGACCCGATTCGATGACCAGACTTCGGCTGCTTGAGAATCGGACAAATAACTTATATAGGGGAGGTAGTGTTCTCGAGCATCCTCCCCCCGTGCCCGTTTATGTCGATTGATGCTGGTGCTCGACTGGTTGGAGCGCTCGGATGCAAAAATCTTGCACCAGGATTTATCGATTGTGATGGACACGGCAAGTCTCCTGATTGCTATGCAGGAGCTCATCGTGAATCTCTATGCGGCCTTGGTATGGACTCGACCTGCGGAATGGTTCGGCAATGGTAGTCGCTCCAACACGTCCTTGCAATGGCCACAGAGGTGATTCGACTAGAGCTCCAGTCTAGCTTTTGGGTTGCTTGGCGGACTGGTATAGCCGCGATCGAGTTCCGGCCATGAACGTTTTAGATAGCTCTTGGGCTTTCTGGGACGGAAGTCGGAAGTTTGGGCTGTTGTCCGATTTGATGACCATTCTTCGGATGTGTGAGAATCGGACAAATAACTTATATAGGGGACTGTGTTGTCTCACGCAGCCCCCTCCGTGCCCCTCTATCTCGACCGATGTTGGTGCTTGAAAGGGTTGGGATCGCTCGGATTTATAAACGTGCACCACCATTTGTCGAGTGTGAGGGACGCGGCAGGTCTCCTAAATGCTATACGGGCGCTCTCTGAGAATCTCTATCCGGCCTCGACACAGACTAGTCTTGCTGAATGGTTTGGCACTGGTAGTCGATCCAACACGTCGTTGTTGTGGCCGCCTAGGCGATTCGATTCGAGCCCCCGTCTAGCTTTTGGGTTGCTTGGCGGATTTTGCCCTATCCGCAAGTGAGCTCGGTCCCTAAACGTTCGAGAAACCCGATTGCTATGCGCCGACTCTCTTTCTTGCGAGCCTCCATCTAGCTTTTGGGTCTCTACGGAACGGAAGTCGGAATCTGGGACCGTTGTTTGATTCGACGAGGCAGACTACGGTTGTGCGAGAATCGGACAAATAACTTATATAGGGGAGGTGTTGACTGGAGCATTCTCCCCCGTGCCCCTCTAACTCGACCAATGCTGGCGCTCGAACGGTGGTAGCGCTCGGATTTTCGTTGAGCGCCAGCATTGGTCGATTTAGAGGGGCATGCGAGATTCCCGAATGCTATGCGAGGGCTCTAACGGAAATGTCTATTGGTTTCGGTATGGATGCAATTGCGAGTGGTTCGGCAAAGGTAGTCGTTCCGATGCGTCCATGTCGTGGCCAAATCGATAATTCGATTTGAGCCCTCGTATAGCATTTGGGTCTCTCGATGTGATTCCGCATTCCAGTCCCTTTGGGCACTGCTTGAGCCGCATCCCAGGGGGTTCCCTTCCCAATAATCTGCCTCGCAACCCGATTGCTATGCGGTGAGGCTCCTCGGCCGCCTCGGAACTATCTGTGTATCAGACGCATCGCGGGATAAGGGGTTGGCAACGGTAGTCGCCCCAAGCGCGTCCGATGCTTGGACCATTCCGAGGCGGCCCTGAAGCCTCTTCCGTCTAGCCGTTGGGTCCTTCTCGCCGCATCCCTTGCCTCGCACCCCGATTGCTATGCGGTGAGGCTCCTCGGCCGCCTTGGAACTATCTGTGTATCAGACGCATCGCGGGATAAGGGGTTGTCACTGGTAGTCGCCCCAAGCGCGTCCGATGCTTGGACCATTCCGAGGCGGCCCTGAAGCCTCTTCCGTCTAGCCGTTGGGTCCTTCTCGCCGCATCCCTCGACTCGCACCCCGATTGCTATGCGGTGAGGCTCCTCGGCCGCCTTGGAACTATCTGTGTATCGGACGCGTCGCGGGATAAGGGGTTGTCACTGGTAGTCGCCCCAAGCGCGTCCGATGCTTGGACCATTCCGAGGCGGCCCTGAAGCCTCTTCCGTCTAGCCGTTGGGTCCTTCTCGCCGCATCCCTCGCCTCGCACCCCGATTGCTATGCGGTGAGGCTCCTCGGCCGCCTTGGAACTATCTGTGTATCGGACGCGTCGCGGGATAAGGGGTTGTCACTGGTAGTCGCCCCAAGCGCGTGCGATGCATGGACCATTCCCAGGCGGCCCTGAAGCCTCTTCCGTCTAGCCGTTGGGTCCTTCTCGCCGCATCCCTCGCCTCGCACCCCGATTGCTATGCGGTGAGGCTCCTCGGCCGCCTTGGAACTATCTGTGTATCGGACGCGTCGCGGGATAAGGGGTTGTCACTGGTAGTCGCCCCAAGCGCGTCCGATGCTTGGACCATTCCGAGGCGGCCCTGAAGCCTCTTCCGTCTAGCCGTTGGGTCCTTCTCGCCGCATCCCTCGCCTCGCACCCCGATTGCTATGCGGTGAGGCTCCTCGGCCGCCTTGGAACTATCTGTGTATCGGACGCGTCGCGGGATAAGGGGTTGTCACTGGTAGTCGCCCCAAGCGCGTCCGATGCTTGGACCATTCCGAGGCGGCCCTGAAGCCTCTTCCGTCTAGCCGTTGGGTCCTTCTCGCCGCATCCCTCGCCTCGCACCCCGATTGCTATGCGGTGAGGCTCCTCGGCCGCCTTGGAACTATCTGTGTATCGGACGCGTCGCGGGATAAGGGGTTGTCACTGGTAGTCGCCCCAAGCGCGTCCGATGCTTGGACCATTCCGAGGCGGCCCTGAAGCCTCTTCCGTCTAGCCGTTGGGTCCTTCTCGCCGCATCCCTCGCCTCGCACCCCGATTGCTATGCGGTGAGGCTCCTCGGCCGCCTTGGAACTATCTGTGTATCGGACGCATCGCGGGATAAGGGGTTGTCACTGGTAGTCGCCCCAAGCGCGTCCGATGCTTGGACCATTCCGAGGCGGCCCTGAAGCCTCTTCCGTCTAGCCGTTGGGTCCTTCTCGCCGCATCCCTCGCCTCGCACCCCGATTGCTATGCGGTGAGGCTCCTCGGCCGCCTTGGAACTATCTGTGTATCGGACGCGTCGCGGGATAAGGGGTTGTCACTGGTAGTCGCCCCAAGCGCGTCCGATGCTTGGACCATTCCGAGGCGGCCCTGAAGCCTCTTCCGTCTAGCCGTTGGGTCCTTCTCGCCGCATCCCTCGCCTCGCACCCCGATTGCTATGCGGTGAGGCTCCTCGGCCGCCTTGGAACTATCTGTGTATCGGACGCGTCGCGGGATAAGGGGTTGTCACTGGTAGTCGCCCCAAGCGCGTCCGATGCTTGGACCATTCCGAGGCGGACCTGAAGCCTCTTCCGTCTAGCCGTTGGGTCCTTCTCGCCGCATCCCTCGCCTCGCACCCCGATTGCTATGCGGTGAGGCTCCTCGGCCGCCTTGGAACTATCTGTGTATCGGACGCGTCGCGGGATAAGGGGTTGTCACTGGTAGTCGCCCCAAGCGCGTCCGATGCTTGGACCATTCCGAGGCGGCCCTGAAGCCTCTTCCGTCTAGCCGTTGGGTCCTTCTTGCCGCATCCCTCGCCTCGCACCCCGATTGCTATGCGGTGAGGCTCCTCGGCCGCCTTGGAACTATCTGTGTATCGGACGCGTCGCGGGATAAGGGGTTGTCACTGGTAGTCGCCCCAAGCGCGTCCGATGCTTGGACCATTCCGAGGCGGCCCTGAAGCCTCTTCCGTCTAGCCGTTGGGTCCTTCTCGCCGCATCCCTCGCCTCGCACCCCGATTGCTATGCGGTGAGGCACCTCGGCCGCCTTGGAACTATCTGTGTATCGGACGCATCGCGGGATAAGGGGTTGTCACTGGTAGTCGCCCCAAGCGCGTCCGATGCTTGGACCATTCCGAGGCGGCCCTGAAGCCTCTTCCGTCTAGCCGTTGGGTCCTTCTCGCCGCATCCCTCGCCTCGCACCCCGATTGCTATGCGGTGAGGCTCCTCGGCCGCCTTGGAACTATCTGTGTATCGGACGCGTCGCGGGATAAGGGGTTGTCACTGGTAGTCGCCCCAAGCGCGTCCGATGCTTGGACCATTCCGAGGCGGACCTGAAGCCTCTTCCGTCTAGCCGTTGGGTCCTTCTCGCCGCATCCCTCGCCTCGCACCCCGATTGCTATGCGGTGAGGCTCCTCGGCCGCCTTGGAACTATCTGTGTATCGGACGCGTCGCGGGATAAGGGGTTGTCACTGGTAGTCGCCCCAAGCGCGTCCGATGCTTGGACCATTCCGAGGCGGCCCTGAAGCCTCTTCCGTCTAGCCGTTGGGTCCTTCTCGCCGCATCCCTCGCCTCGCACCCCGATTGCTATGCGGTGAGGCTCCTCGGCCGCCTTGGAACTATCTGTGTATCGGACGCGTCGCGGGATAAGGGGTTGTCACTGGTAGTCGCCCCAAGCGCGTCCGATGCTTGGACCATTCCGAGGCGGACCTGAAGCCTCTTCCCTCTAGCCGTTGGGGCTTTCTCGCCGCATCCCTCGCCTCGCACCCCGATTGCTATTCGGTGAGGCTCCTCGGCCGCCTTGGAACTATCTGTGTATCGGACGCATCGCGGGATAAGGGGTTGGCAGTGGTAGTCGCCCCAAGCGCGTCCGATGCTTGGACCATTCCGAGGCGGCCCTGCAGCTTCTTCCGTCTAGCCGTTGGGGCCATCTCGCTGCATCCCCCACCTCGCACCACGATTGCTATGCGGTGAGGCTCCTTGGCCGCCTCGGAACTATCTGTGTATCGGACGCATCGCGGGATAAGGGGTTGTCACTGGTAGTCGCCCCAAGCGCGTCCGATGCTTGGACTATTCCGAGGCGGCCCTGCAGCCTCTTCCGTCTAGCCGTTGGGGCCATCTCGCCGCATCCCCCAGCTCCTCGGCCGCCTCGGAACTATCTGTGTATCGGACGCATCGCGGGATAAGGGGTTGGCAGTGGTAGTCGCCCCAAGCGCGTTCGATGCTTGGACTATTCCGAGGCGGCCCCGCAGCCTCTTCCGTCTACCCTTTGGGGCCATCTCGCCGCATCCCTCGCCTCGCACCCCGATTGCTATGCGGTGAGGCTCCTCGGCCGCCTGGGAACTATCTTCGTATCGGATGCATCGCGGGATAAGGGGTTGTCACTGGTAGTCGCCCCAAGCGCGTCCGATGCTTGGACTATTCCGAGGCGGCCCTGTGGCCTCTTCCGTCTAGCCGTTGGGGCCATCTCGCCGCATCCCTCACCTCGCACCCCCATTGCTATGCGGTGAGGCTCCTCGGCCGCCTTGGAACTGTCTTCGTATCGGAAGCATCGCGGGATAAGGGGTTGTCACTGGTAGTCGCCCCAAGCGCGTCCGATGCTTGGACTATTCCGAGGCGGCCCTGCAGCCTCTTCCGTCTAGCCGTTGGGGCCATCTCGCCGCATCCCCCACCTCGCACCCGGATTGCTATGCGGTGAGGCTCCTCGGCCGCCTTGGAACTATCTTCGTATCGGACGCATCGCGGGATAAGGGGTTGTCACTGGTAGTCGCCCCAAGCGCGTCCGATGCTTGGACTATTCCGACGCGGCCCTGTGGCCTCTTCCGTCTAGCCGTTGGGGCCATCTCGCCGCATCCCCCACCTCGCACCCCGATTGCTATGCGGTGAGGCTCCTCGGCCGCCTTGGAACCATCTTCGTATCGGACGCATCGCGGGATGAGGGGTTGTCACTGGTAGTCGCCCCAAGCGCGTCCGATGCTTGGACCATTCCGAGGCGGCCCTGAAGCCTCTTCCGTCTAGCCGTTGGGGCCTTCCCGCCCCATCCCTCGCCTCGCACCCCCGATTGCTATGCGGTGAGGCTCCTCGGCCGCCTTGGAACCATCTGTGTATCGGACGCATCGCGGGATAAGGGGTTGGCACTGGTAGTCGCCCCAAGCGCGTCCGATGCTTGGAGCATTCCGAGGTGGCCCTGAAGCCTCTTCCGTCTAGCCGTTGGGGCCTTCCCGCCCCATCCCTCGCCTCGCACCCCGATTGATATGCGGTGAGGCTCCTCGGCCGCCTTGGAACTATCTGTGTATCGGACGCATCGCGGGATAAGGGGTTGGCACTGGTAGTCGTCCCAATCGCGTCCGATGCTTGGACCATTCCGAGGCGGCCCTGCAGCCTCTTCCGTTTAGCCGTCGGGGCCTTCCCGCCGCATCCCTCGCCTCGCATCCCGATTCCTATGCGGTGAGTCTTCTCGGCCGCCGCGGAACTATACCTGTTATTGCTACTGCATCCTTCGGCTGGTAACCTCCTCTGCCGCCTTGGAACGTTCTCTTTGTCGGACGCGTCGCGGGATAAGGGGTTGGCACTGGTAGTCGCCCCAAGCGCGCCCGATGCATAGACCGCTCCGAGTTGACCTTGCTTTCAGCCTCTCACATGCATAGACCTCTCTGAGTCGACCCTGCAGCCTCTCACGTTTAGCCTTTGGAATCTCGCCTCACAACATGATTGCTATCCTTGATGCATCCCTTGCCTCGAGCCCTGATTGCTTTCTTGGCTGCATCCCTCCTCTCCTCACAGCCCGGTTGTCATCACTGCTTCATCCGTCGCTTCATGCATTCTGGCTGCTGGGCCCTTCCCACCGCACACCTCGATTGCTATCTCTTCTGCATCACACACCCCGATTGCTATCTCTGCTACATC
>NW_026728966.1:297500-325000 GCF_030272615.1 Cryptomeria japonica | reverse complement strand
CCGGGTGCGCACCTCGCGTGCACCTTGGCGCGGTGGGCACCATGGCGTGCACGAAGTCGGAGCCCGGTTTGCCCCGGGTGCGCACCCCGCGTGCACCTTCGCCGGGGTGGGCACCTCGGCTGGGTTGCGCGCCCTGGTGCGCACCAAGGAGCGCTCCGAAGTGTGCTCCAAGGTGCGGCGTGCACGAAGTCGGAGCCCGGTTTGCCCCGGGTGCGCACCTCGCGTGCACCTTCGCCGCGGTGGGCACCTTGGCTGGGTTGGGCACCATTGAGCGCTCCGAAGTGTGCTCCAAGGTGCGCACCATGGCCCTCCAAGGTGCGCAGCATGGCGTGCACGAAGTCGGAGCCCGGTTTGCCCCGGGTGCGCACCTCGCGTGCACCTTCGCCAGGGTGGGCACCTCGGTGCGCACACCTTCTCAATGTTTTCTTGCCTTTTCTGGAAATTGGTGAAGGCAGCGCATCAAAGGTGCGCACCTCGGTGTGCTCCGAGGTGCGAACCCGAGAGCGCTCCGAGGTGCCCACGAAGTCGAAAGTCGGGTTAATTGCATTGTTTTCCCCGGGTGCGCTCCGAGGTGCGCAACATCGGTGCGCACCAAGGAGGGCTCCGAAGTGTGCTCCAAGGTGCGCACGATTCGGAGCTCGGTTTGCCCGGGGTGCGCACACCTTGGCTGGGTTGCGCACCCTTTGTGCGCTCCAAGGTGCGCACGAAGTCGGAGCTCGGTTTGCCCCGGGTGCGCACCTTCGCCAGGGTGCGCACCTTGATGCGCACGCCTTGGCTGGGCTGCGCACCTTGGTGGGCGCCATGGTGCGCACCTTTCGTGCGCTCCAAGGTGCGCACGAAGTCGGAGCTCGGTTTGCCCCGGGTGCGCACCTTGGTGGGCGCCATGGTGCACTCCGAGGTGCCCAAGATTGGTGCGCACCAAGGAGCGCTCCGAAGTGCGCTCCAAGGTGCGCAGGTGCGCGCGAAGTCGAAAGTTGGGTTAATTGTCCGGTTTGCCTCGGGTGCGCACCTTGCGTGCACCTTCGCCAGGGTGGGCGCCTTGGTGCGCACACCTTGGCTGGGCTGCGCACCCGGGCGCGCACACCTTGGCACCCGCGTTTCCTTCATTTTAAATTTTTTTTTTTTACAATCTCTCAAGTGGGAAATTCTATAATCTCAACTTTTTTTGCCTTTTCAGGAAACTTTTGAATGGAGCGCATCATTGGTGCGCTCCGAAGTGTGCTCCAAGGTGCGCACCTCTGGTGTGCTCCAAAGCTCTCTCTAGCTGCGTGCACCTGCCCCGGCCGCGCACCCGGCCCCGCCCAGCTTCGCTCACCTGTCCCGGGCGTCTGGTGCGGAACCTTAGAGTAAGAAACATCACCGTGCACCTTGGCCAACGTGCGCGACTCGACCGAGCGCGCACTGGCCGAGGTGCACACCGATTTCACCTGGGTGCGCGCGCAGCACCTCGGGCGCACCGGGGTGCGCGCACAACGCCCGGGTTGCACCGTGGCCTGTGTGCTCGGGGCGCCTCGGGTGCGCGCTCGGTGTCGCCCCCGCGCGCGCGGTAGTGCGGGCAGCGCACCCCGGCCCGGCCCGGCCCCGACGAGAACGCAAACGGGCAAAAGGTTTATTCAAATAGCATTGCGACGCCCGGCGAAAAACTAAAAAAGGGTGCAACACCGGGACTTCCCGGGAGGTCACCCATCCCAGTACTACTCCGGCCCAAGCGCGCTTAACTGCGGAGTTCTGATGGGATCCGGTGCACTAACGCTGGTATGATCGCACCCGTTATGAGCTTGTCGCAGTGTGTACTTAGCAAACCGCGACCCACGTGCGAATCCACCCCGGCCACCCACCCCCGTCGAGGTGCACACCCTCCCTCGCGAAGTGCGCCCCGTTCGCCAAGTGTGAGCCCTGCCCGGGTGCGCGCACCTTGCTAGGGCGTCGGGTGTGCACCCGGCCCGGCCTACGTGCGTGCACCTGGACGGGGCGTCGTGTGCGTGCAGTGTCCCGTCTGCAACGCGGTGCCCACACACCACCTCGGGCGCAACGACCTGCGCTCACATGTGGGCCGAGTGCACCTTGGTGCATGTTCGGGGCGCCTCGGGTGCACGCTCGATCTTGCCCCGGTGCACCAAGGCGCTCGGTTTGCCCCGGGTGCGCACTTGGTGCAAGGTGGGCACCCAAAATAGGGATCAAGCACCAAAACACAAGTTTCGGGATGCAAAATGGGACCCAAGGACCACAAATGCGTTCCAAGACCCATGATGGGTCCACGAGAACAAAAATGTGTTCCGAGACTTAATAAACAAATATTGGGTTTTAGGAGAAGAAACATGCTCTGATGCCCAAAACGAGAATCGACCCCGAAAAGGCCACAGGCCAAAAGTGGGATGCGAGACAAAAAAAAATGGGACCCGAGGACCAAAATTGGGTTCCCAGGTCGAAGACAGGGCAACCGGACAAGAAACGACCTCTAAGGCTCGAAATGAGTCCCGACGACTAAAACTTGACAAGAAGCACCCATCAGGCACCCAACTCGACACCCATGGGATGCCGACCCACCCGGGCTTCCACCTAGCACACCTTGGCACCCACCCACCCTCGCACCCAACCTCGCACCCAACTTAGCACCTTTGAACCCACATTGGCACTCACCCTGACCCTGGCACCTTGGAACCCACATTGGCACTCACCTTGACCCTGGCACCCACCTTTGCACTCACCTTGGGACCCACCCTGGCTCCCACCTCGGCACCCACCCAGACACCCACCTTGGTTCCTTGGCACCCACCTTGGATCCTTGGCACCCACCCCGACACCCACCTTGGCACGCAACTTGGCTACTTGCCACCCACCTTGGCTCCTTGACGCCCACCCCGACAACCACCCCGTGACCTACCCTGGCTAGGGTTGGTGCACACCCACCCTGGTGCCCACCTTGGCACCCACCCCATGACCCACCTTGGCACGCACCTTAGTACCCACCCCGTTACCCACCCTAGGACCCACCCCGTGACCCACCTTGGCCAGGGTGGGTGCCTTGGTGCGCACAACTTGCCTGGGCTGCACACCAGGGCGGGCTCAAGATGGCACCCGCGTTCCGTTTTTTTCACTATCTTTCAAAACGGAAATTTTAAAATCTCGTTTTTTTTTTTTTTTTGCCTTTTCTGGAAATTAGTGAAGGCAGCGCATCAAAGGTGCGCAATGCTGGTGCGAACCCGGGAGCGCTCCGATGTGTGCTCCAAGGTGCGGCGTGCACGAAGTCCGAGCCCGGCTTGCCCCGGGTGCGCACCTCGCGTGCACCTTCGCCGGGGTGAGCACCTTGGCTGGGTTGCGCGCCCTGGTGCGCACCAAGGAGCGCTCTGAAGTGTGCTCCAAGGTGCGGCGTGCACGAAGTCGGAGCTCGGTTTGCCCCGGGTGTGCACCTCGGGTGCGCACCTCGCGTGCACCTTCGCTGCGGTGGGCACCTTGGCTGGGTTGCGCGCCTTGGTGGGCACCATGCAGTGCACGAAGTCGGAGCCCGGTTTGCCCCGGGCGCGCACCTCCGCCAGGGTGGGCACCTTGGTGCGCACAACTTGCCTGGGCTGCGCACCAGGAAGGGCTCAAGATGGCACCCGCGTTCCGTTTTTTTCACTATCTTTCAGAACGGAAATTTTAAAATATCGTTTTTTTTTGCCTTTTCTGGAAATTAGTGAAGGCAGCGCATCAAAGGTGCGCAACGCTGGTGCGAACCTGGGAGCGCTCCGATGTGTGCTCCAAGGTGCGGCGTGCACGAAGTCGGAGCCCGGTTTGCCCCGGGTGCGCCCTGGTGGGCACCATGGTGCGCACCAAGGAGCGCTCCGAAGTGTGCTCCAAGGTGCGGCCTGCACGAAGTCGGAGCCCGGTTTGCCCCGGGCGTGCACCGCGGGTGGGCACCTTGGTGCGCATGCCTTGCCTGGGCTGCGCACCAGGGCGGGCTCAAGATGGCACCCGCGTTCCGTTTTTTTCACTATCTTTCAAAACGGAAATTTTAAAATCTCATTTTTTTTTGCCTTTTCTGGAAATTAGTGAAGGCAGCGCATCAAAGGTGCGCACCTCGCTGCCCACCACGGTGCGCAACGCCGGTGGGCACCCGGGAGTGCTTCGAAGTGTGCTCCAAGGTGCTGCGTGCACGTTGTCGGAGCCCGGTTTGCCCCGGGTGCGCACCTCGCGTGCACCTTCGTCGGGGTGGGCACCTTGGCTGGGTTTGCCCCGGCTGCGCTCCGAAGCGGGGTTATTGGAGCGCCGCCTCTTTTTTTGTCGGAGCGTTTGGTGGGGTTTCTCGCATTGGCTCTTCCCAGGCCCGGTTGCCACCCTGGCGCGCACGAAGTCGGAAGTAGGGTTAATTGCCCGGGTGCGCACCTTTGCCAGGGTGGGCACCTTACCTGGGCTGTGCACCAGGGCGGGCTCAAGATGGCACCCGCGTTCCGTTTTTTTCACTATCTTTCAAAACGGAAATTTTAAAATCTCCTCTTTTTTTTGCCTTTTCTGGAAATTAGTGAAGGCAGCGCATCAAAGGTGCGCACCTCGCTGCCCACCTTGGTGTGCTCTGAGGTGCGCACCCGGGAGCGCTACGAAGTGTGCTCCAAGGTGCGGCGTGCACGTTGTCGGAGCCCGGTTTGCCCCGGGTGCGCACCTCGCCTGCACCTTGGCCGGGGTGGGCACCCTGGCTGGGTTTGCCCAGGGTGCGCTCCGAAGCGGGGTTACTGGAGCGCCCCCTCTTTTTTTGTCAGAGCGTTTGGTGGGGTTTCTCGCATTGGCTCTTCCCAGGCCCGGTTGTTGGGTGCGCTCCCACCCTGGCGCGCGCGAAGTTGGAAGTTGGGTTAATTGCCCGGGCGCGCACCTTCGCCAGGGTGGGCACCTTGGTGCGCACACCTTGGCTGGGCTGCGCACCAGGGCGGGCTCAAGATGGCACCAGCATTCCCTTTTTCTCACTATCTTTCAAAACGGAAATTTTAAAATCTCGTTTTTTTTTGCCTTTTATGGAAATTAGTGAAGGCATCGCATCAAAGGTGCGCACCTCGCTGCCCACCTTGGTGTGCTCCGAGGTGCCCACCACGGTGCGCTCCGAGGTGCCCACCACGGTGCGCAACGCCGGTGCGAACCCGGGAGCGCCCCGATGTGTGCTCCAAGGTGCGGCGTGCACGAAGCCGGACCCCGGTTTGCCCCGGGTGCGCACCTCGCGTGCACCTTGGTGCGCACACCTTGGCTGGGTTGCGCGGCCTGGTGGGCACCATGGTGCGCACCAAGGAGCGCTCCAAAGTGTGCTCCAAGGTGCGGCGTGCACGAAGTCCTAGCCCGGTTTGCCCCGGGTGCGCACCTTCGCCGCGGTGGGCACCATGGCGTGCACGAAGTCGGAGCCCGGTTTGCCCCGGGTGCGCACCTCGCGTGCACCTTCGCCGGGGTGGGCACCTCGGCTGGGTTGCGCGCCCTGGTGCGCACCAAGGAGCGCTCCGAAGTGTGCTCCAAGGTGCGGCGTGCACGAAGTCGGAGCCCGGTTTGCCCCGGGTGCGCACCTTCGCCGCGGTGGGCACCCTGGTGCGCACCATGGCGTGCACGAAGTCGGAGCCCGGTTTGCCCCGGGTGCGCACCTCGCGTGCACCTTCGGCGGGGTTGCGCGCCCTGGTGCGCACCAAGGAGCGCTCCGAAGTGTGCTCCAAGGTGCGGCGTGCACGAAGTCGGAGCCCGGTTTGCCCCGGGTGCGCACCTCGCGTGCACCTTCGGCGGGGTTGCGCGCCCTGGTGGGCACCATGGTGCGCACCAAGGAGCGCTCCGAAGTGTGCTCCAAGGTGCGGCGTGCACGAAGTCGGAGCCCGGTTTGCCCCGGGTGCGCACCTCGCGTGCACCTTCGCCGCGGTGGGCACCATGGCGTGCACGAAGTCGGAGCCCGGTTTGCCCCGGGTGCGCACCTCGCGTGCACCTTCGCCGGGGTGGGCACCTCGGCTGGGTTGCGCGCCCTGGTGCGCACCAAGGAGCGCTCCGAAGTGTGCTCCAAGGTGCGGCGTGCACGAAGTCGGAGCCCGGTTTGCCCCGGGTGCGCACCTCGCGTGCACCTTCGCCGCGGTGGGCACCATGGCGTGCACGAAGTCGGAGCCCGGTTTGCCCCGGGTGCGCACCCCGCGTGCACCTTCGCCGGGGTGGGCACCTCGGCTGGGTTGCGCGCCCTGGTGCGCACCAAGGAGCGCTCCGAAGTGTGCTCCAAGGTGCGGCGTGCACGAAGTCGGAGCCCGGTTTGCCCCGGGTGCGCACCTCGCGTGCACCTTCGCCGCGGTGGGCACCTTGGCTGGGTTGGGCACCATTGAGCGCTCCGAAGTGTGCTCCAAGGTGCGCACCATGGCCCTCCAAGGTGCGCAGCATGGCGTGCACGAAGTCGGAGCCCGGTTTGCCCCGGGTGCGCACCTCGCGTGCACCTTCGCCAGGGTGGGCACCTCGGTGCGCACACCTTCTCAATGTTTTCTTGCCTTTTCTGGAAATTGGTGAAGGCAGCGCATCAAAGGTGCGCACCTCGGTGTGCTCCGAGGTGCGAACCCGAGAGCGCTCCGAGGTGCCCACGAAGTCGAAAGTCGGGTTAATTGCATTGTTTTCCCCGGGTGCGCTCCGAGGTGCGCAACATCGGTGCGCACCAAGGAGGGCTCCGAAGTGTGCTCCAAGGTGCGCACGATTCGGAGCTCGGTTTGCCCGGGGTGCGCACACCTTGGCTGGGTTGCGCACCCTTTGTGCGCTCCAAGGTGCGCACGAAGTCGGAGCTCGGTTTGCCCCAGGTGCGCACCTTCGCCAGGGTGCGCACCTTGATGCGCACGCCTTGGCTGGGCTGCGCACCTTGGTGGGCGCCATGGTGCGCACCTTTCGTGCGCTCCAAGGTGCGCACGAAGTCGGAGCTCGGTTTGCCCCGGGTGCGCACCTTGGTGGGCGCCATGGTGCACTCCGAGGTGCCCAAGATTGGTGCGCACCAAGGAGCGCTCCGAAGTGCGCTCCAAGGTGCGCAGGTGCGCGCGAAGTCGAAAGTTGGGTTAATTGTCCGGTTTGCCTCGGGTGCGCACCTTGCGTGCACCTTCGCCAGGGTGGGCGCCTTGGTGCGCACACCTTGGCTGGGCTGCGCACCCGGGCGCGCACACCTTGGCACCCGCGTTTCCTTCATTTTAAATTTTTTTTTTTTACAATCTCTCAAGTGGGAAATTCTATAATCTCAACTTTTTTTGCCTTTTCAGGAAACTTTTGAATGGAGCGCATCATTGGTGCGCTCCGAAGTGTGCTCCAAGGTGCGCACCTCTGGTGTGCTCCAAAGCTCTCTCCAGCTGCGTGCACCTGCCCCGGTCGCGCACCCGGCCCCGCCCAGCTTCGCTCACCTGTCCCGGGCGTCTGGTGCGGAACCTTAGAGTAAGAAACATCACCGTGCACCTTGGCCAACGTGCGCGACTCGACCGAGCGCGCACTGGCCGAGGTGCACACCGATTTCACCTGGGTGCGCGCGCAGCACCTCGGGCGCACCGGGGTGCGCGCACAACGCCCGGGTTGCACCGTGGCCTGTGTGCTCGGGGCGCCTCGGGTGCGCGCTCGGTGTCGCCCCCGCGCGCGCGGTAGTGCGGGCAGCGCACCCCGGCCCGGCCCGGCCCCGACGAGAACGCAAACGGGCAAAAGGTTTATTCAAATAGCATTGCGACGCCCGGCGAAAAACTAAGAAAGGGTGCAACACCGGGACTTCCCGGGAGGTCACCCATCCCAGTACTACTCCGGCCCAAGCGCGCTTAACTGCGGAGTTCTGATGGGATCCGGTGCACTAACGCTGGTATGATCGCACCCGTTATGAGCTTGTCGCAGTGTGTACTTAGCAAACCGCGACCCACGTGCGAATCCACCCCGGCCACCCACCCCCGTCGAGGTGCACACCCTCCCTCGCGAAGTGCGCCCCGTTCGCCAAGTGTGAGCCCTGCCCGGGTGCGCGCACCTTGCTAGGGCGTCGGGTGTGCACCCGGCCCGGCCTACGTGCGTGCACCTGGACGGGGCGTCGTGTGCGTGCAGTGTCCCGTCTGCAACGCGGTGCCCACACACCACCTCGGGCGCAACGACCTGCGCTCACATGTGGGCCGAGTGCACCTTGGTGCATGTTCGGGGCGCCTCGGGTGCACGCTCGATCTTGCCCCGGTGCACCAAGGCGCTCGGTTTGCCCCGGGTGCGCACTTGGTGCAAGGTGGGCACCCAAAATAGGGATCAAGCACCAAAACACAAGTTTCGGGATGCAAAATGGGACCCAAGGACCACAAATGCGTTCCAAGACCCATGATGGGTCCACGAGAACAAAAATGTGTTCCGAGACTTAATAAACAAATATTGGGTTTTAGGAGAAGAAACATGCTCTGATGCCCAAAACGAGAATCGACCCCGAAAAGGCCACAGGCCAAAAGTGGGATGCGAGACAAAAAAAAATGGGACCCGAGGACCAAAATTGGGTTCCCAGGTCGAAGACAGGGCAACCGGACAAGAAACGACCTCTAAGGCTCGAAATGAGTCCCGACGACTAAAACTTGACAAGAAGCACCCATCAGGCACCCAACTCGACACCCATGGGATGCCGACCCACCCGGGCTTCCACCTAGCACACCTTGGCACCCACCCACCCTCGCACCCAACCTCGCACCCAACTTAGCACCTTTGAACCCACATTGGCACTCACCCTGACCCTGGCACCTTGGAACCCACATTGGCACTCACCTTGACCCTGGCACCCACCTTTGCACTCACCTTGGGACCCACCCTGGCTCCCACCTCGGCACCCACCCAGACACCCACCTTGGTTCCTTGGCACCCACCTTGGATCCTTGGCACCCACCCCGACACCCACCTTGGCACGCAACTTGGCTACTTGCCACCCACCTTGGCTCCTTGACGCCCACCCCGACAACCACCCCGTGACCTACCCTGGCTAGGGTTGGTGCACACCCACCCTGGTGCCCACCTTGGCACCCACCCCATGACCCACCTTGGCACGCACCTTAGTACCCACCCCGTTACCCACCCTAGGACCCACCCCGTGACCCACCTTGGCCAGGGTGGGTGCCTTGGTGCGCACAACTTGCCTGGGCTGCACACCAGGGCGGGCTCAAGATGGCACCCGCGTTCCGTTTTTTTCACTATCTTTCAAAACGGAAATTTTAAAATCTCGTTTTTTTTTTTTTTTTTGCCTTTTCTGGAAATTAGTGAAGGCAGCGCATCAAAGGTGCGCAATGCTGGTGCGAACCCGGGAGCGCTCCGATGTGTGCTCCAAGGTGCGGCGTGCACGAAGTCCGAGCCCGGCTTGCCCCGGGTGCGCACCTCGCGTGCACCTTCGCCGGGGTGAGCACCTTGGCTGGGTTGCGCGCCCTGGTGCGCACCAAGGAGCGCTCTGAAGTGTGCTCCAAGGTGCGGCGTGCACGAAGTCGGAGCTCGGTTTGCCCCGGGTGTGCACCTCGGGTGCGCACCTCGCGTGCACCTTCGCTGCGGTGGGCACCTTGGCTGGGTTGCGCGCCTTGGTGGGCACCATGCAGTGCACGAAGTCGGAGCCCGGTTTGCCCCGGGCGCGCACCTCCGCCAGGGTGGGCACCTTGGTGCGCACAACTTGCCTGGGCTGCGCACCAGGAAGGGCTCAAGATGGCACCCGCGTTCCGTTTTTTTCACTATCTTTCAGAACGGAAATTTTAAAATATCGTTTTTTTTTGCCTTTTCTGGAAATTAGTGAAGGCAGCGCATCAAAGGTGCGCAACGCTGGTGCGAACCTGGGAGCGCTCCGATGTGTGCTCCAAGGTGCGGCGTGCACGAAGTCGGAGCCCGGTTTGCCCCGGGTGCGCCCTGGTGGGCACCATGGTGCGCACCAAGGAGCGCTCCGAAGTGTGCTCCAAGGTGCGGCCTGCACGAAGTCGGAGCCCGGTTTGCCCCGGGTGTGCACCGCGGGTGGGCACCTTGGTGCGCATGCCTTGCCTGGGCTGCGCACCAGGGCGGGCTCAAGATGGCACCCGCGTTCCGTTTTTTTCACTATCTTTCAAAACGGAAATTTTAAAATCTCATTTTTTTTTGCCTTTTCTGGAAATTAGTGAAGGCAGCGCATCAAAGGTGCGCACCTCGCTGCCCACCACGGTGCGCAACGCCGGTGGGCACCCGGGAGTGCTTCGAAGTGTGCTCCAAGGTGCTGCGTGCACGTTGTCGGAGCCCGGTTTGCCCCGGGTGCGCACCTCGCGTGCACCTTCGTCGGGGTGGGCACCTTGGCTGGGTTTGCCCCGGCTGCGCTCCGAAGCGGGGTTATTGGAGCGCCGCCTCTTTTTTTGTCGGAGCGTTTGGTGGGGTTTCTCGCATTGGCTCTTCCCAGGCCCGGTTGCCACCCTGGCGCGCACGAAGTCGGAAGTAGGGTTAATTGCCCGGGTGCGCACCTTTGCCAGGGTGGGCACCTTACCTGGGCTGTGCACCCGGGCGGGCTCAAGATGGCACCCGCGTTCCGTTTTTTTCACTATCTTTCAAAACGGAAATTTTAAAATCTCCTCTTTTTTTTGCCTTTTCTGGAAATTAGTGAAGGCAGCGCATCAAAGGTGCGCACCTCGCTGCCCACCTTGGTGTGCTCTGAGGTGCGCACCCGGGAGCGCTACGAAGTGTGCTCCAAGGTGCGGCGTGCACGTTGTCGGAGCCCGGTTTGCCCCGGGTGCGCACCTCGCCTGCACCTTGGCCGGGGTGGGCACCCTGGCTGGGTTTGCCCAGGGTGCGCTCCGAAGCGGGGTTACTGGAGCGCCCCCTCTTTTTTTGTCAGAGCGTTTGGTGGGGTTTCTCGCATTGGCTCTTCCCAGGCCCGGTTGTTGGGTGCGCTCCCACCCTGGCGCGCGCGAAGTTGGAAGTTGGGTTAATTGCCCGGGCGCGCACCTTCGCCAGGGTGGGCACCTTGGTGCGCACACCTTGGCTGGGCTGCGCACCAGGGCGGGCTCAAGATGGCACCAGCATTCCCTTTTTCTCACTATCTTTCAAAACGGAAATTTTAAAATCTCGTTTTCTTTTGCCTTTTATGGAAATTAGTGAAGGCATCGCATCAAAGGTGCGCACCTCGCTGCCCACCTTGGTGTGCTCCGAGGTGCCCACCACGGTGCGCTCCGAGGTGCCCACCACGGTGCGCAACGCCGGTGCGAACCCGGGAGCGCCCCGATGTGTGCTCCAAGGTGCGGCGTGCACGAAGCCGGACCCCGGTTTGCCCCGGGTGCGCACCTCGCGTGCACCTTGGTGCGCACACCTTGGCTGGGTTGCGCGGCCTGGTGGGCACCATGGTGCGCACCAAGGAGCGCTCCGAAGTGTGCTCCAAGGTGCGGCGTGCACGAAGTCCTAGCCCGGTTTGCCCCGGGTGCGCACCTTCGCCGCGGTGGGCACCATGGCGTGCACGAAGTCGGAGCCCGGTTTGCCCCGGGTGCGCACCTCGCGTGCACCTTCGCCGGGGTGGGCACCTCGGCTGGGTTGCGCGCCCTGGTGCGCACCAAGGAGCGCTCCGAAGTGTGCTCCAAGGTGCGGCGTGCACGAAGTCGGAGCCCGGTTTGCCCCGGGTGCGCACCTTCGCCGCGGTGGGCACCCTGGTGCGCACCATGGCGTGCACGAAGTCGGAGCCCGGTTTGCCCCGGGTGCGCACCTCGCGTGCACCTTCGGCGGGGTTGCGCGCCCTGGTGCGCACCAAGGAGCGCTCCGAAGTGTGCTCCAAGGTGCGGCGTGCACGAAGTCGGAGCCCGGTTTGCCCCGGGTGCGCACCTCGCGTGCACCTTCGGCGGGGTTGCGCGCCCTGGTGGGCACCATGGTGCGCACCAAGGAGCGCTCCGAAGTGTGCTCCAAGGTGCGGCGTGCACGAAGTCGGAGCCCGGTTTGCCCCGGGTGCGCACCTCGCGTGCACCTTCGCCGCGGTGGGCACCATGGCGTGCACGAAGTCGGAGCCCGGTTTGCCCCGGGTGCGCACCTCGCGTGCACCTTCGCCGGGGTGGGCACCTCGGCTGGGTTGCGCGCCCTGGTGCGCACCAAGGAGCGCTCCGAAGTGTGCTCCAAGGTGCGGCGTGCACGAAGTCGGAGCCCGGTTTGCCCCGGGTGCGCACCTCGCGTGCACCTTCGCCGCGGTGGGCACCATGGCGTGCACGAAGTCGGAGCCCGGTTTGCCTCGGGTGCGCACCCCGCGTGCACCTTCGCCGGGGTGGGCACCTCGGCTGGGTTGCGCGCCCTGGTGCGCACCAAGGAGCGCTCCGAAGTGTGCTCCAAGGTGCGGCGTGCACGAAGTCGGAGCCCGGTTTGCCCCGGGTGCGCACCTCGCGTGCACCTTCGCCGCGGTGGGCACCTTGGCTGGGTTGGGCACCATTGAGCGCTCCGAAGTGTGCTCCAAGGTGCGCACCATGGCCCTCCAAGGTGCGCAGCATGGCGTGCACGAAGTCGGAGCCCGGTTTGCCCCGGGTGCGCACCTCGCGTGCACCTTCGCCAGGGTGGGCACCTCGGTGCGCACACCTTCTCAATGTTTTCTTGCCTTTTCTGGAAATTGGTGAAGGCAGCGCATCAAAGGTGCGCACCTCGGTGTGCTCCGAGGTGCGAACCCGAGAGCGCTCCGAGGTGCCCACGAAGTCGAAAGTCGGGTTAATTGCATTGTTTTCCCCGGGTGCGCTCCGAGGTGCGCAACATCGGTGCGCACCAAGGAGGGCTCCGAAGTGTGCTCCAAGGTGCGCACGATTCGGAGCTCGGTTTGCCCGGGGTGCGCACACCTTGGCTGGGTTGCGCACCCTTTGTGCGCTCCAAGGTGCGCACGAAGTCGGAGCTCGGTTTGCCCCGGGTGCGCACCTTCGCCAGGGTGCGCACCTTGATGCGCACGCCTTGGCTGGGCTGCGCACCTTGGTGGGCGCCATGGTGCGCACCTTTCGTGCGCTCCAAGGTGCGCACGAAGTCGGAGCTCGGTTTGCCCCGGGTGCGCACCTTGGTGGGCGCCATGGTGCACTCCGAGGTGCCCAAGATTGGTGCGCAACAAGGAGCGCTCCGAAGTGCGCTCCAAGGTGCGCAGGTGCGCGCGAAGTCGAAAGTTGGGTTAATTGTCCGGTTTGCCTCGGGTGCGCACCTTGCGTGCACCTTCGCCAGGGTGGGCGCCTTGGTGCGCACACCTTGGCTGGGCTGCGCACCCGGGCGCGCACACCTTGGCACCCGCGTTTCCTTCATTTTAAATTTTTTTTTTTTACAATCTCTCAAGTGGGAAATTCTATAATCTCAACTTTTTTTGCCTTTTCAGGAAACTTTTGAATGGAGCGCATCATTGGTGCGCTCCGAAGTGTGCTCCAAGGTGCGCACCTCTGGTGTGCTCCAAAGCTCTCTCCAGCTGCGTGCACCTGCCCCGGCCGCGCACCCGGCCCCGCCCAGCTTCGCTCACCTGTCCCGGGCGTCTGGTGCGGAACCTTAGAGTAAGAAACATCACCGTGCACCTTGGCCAACGTGCGCGACTCGACCGAGCGCGCACTGGCCGAGGTGCACACCGATTTCACCTGGGTGCGCGCGCAGCACCTCGGGCGCACCGGGGTGCGCGCACAACGCCCGGGTTGCACCGTGGCCTGTGTGCTCGGGGCGCCTCGGGTGCGCGCTCGGTGTCGCCCCCGCGCGCGCGGTAGTGCGGGCAGCGCACCCCGGCCCGGCCCGGCCCCGACGAGAACGCAAACGGGCAAAAGGTTTATTCAAATAGCATTGCGACGCCCGGCGAAAAACTAAGAAAGGGTGCAACACCGGGACTTCCCGGGAGGTCACCCATCCTAGTACTACTCCGGCCCAAGCGCGCTTAACTGCGGAGTTCTGATGGGATCCGGTGCACTAACGCTGGTATGATCGCACCCGTTATGAGCTTGTCGCAGTGTGTACTTAGCAAACCGCGACCCACGTGCGAATCCACCCCGGCCACCCACCCCCGTCGAGGTGCACACCCTCCCTCGCGAAGTGCGCCCCGTTCGCCAAGTGTGAGCCCTGCCCGGGTGCGCGCACCTTGCTAGGGCGTCGGGTGTGCACCCGGCCCGGCCTACGTGCGTGCACCTGGACGGGGCGTCGTGTGCGTGCAGTGTCCCGTCTGCAACGCGGTGCCCACACACCACCTCGGGCGCAACGACCTGCGCTCACATGTGGGCCGAGTGCACCTTGGTGCATGTTCGGGGCGCCTCGGGTGCACGCTCGATCTTGCCCCGGTGCACCAAGGCGCTCGGTTTGCCCCGGGTGCGCACTTGGTGCAAGGTGGGCACCCAAAATAGGGATCAAGCACCAAAACACAAGTTTCGGGATGCAAAATGGGACCCAAGGACCACAAATGCGTTCCAAGACCCATGATGGGTCCACGAGAACAAAAATGTGTTCCGAGACTTAATAAACAAATATTGGGTTTTAGGAGAAGAAACATGCTCTGATGCCCAAAACGAGAATCGACCCCGAAAAGGCCACAGGCCAAAAGTGGGATGCGAGACAAAAAAAAATGGGACCCGAGGACCAAAATTGGGTTCCCAGGTCGAAGACAGGGCAACCGGACAAGAAACGACCTCTAAGGCTCGAAATGAGTCCCGACGACTAAAACTTGACAAGAAGCACCCATCAGGCACCCAACTCGACACCCATGGGATGCCGACCCACCCGGGCTTCCACCTAGCACACCTTGGCACCCACCCACCCTCGCACCCAACCTCGCACCCAACTTAGCACCTTTGAACCCACATTGGCACTCACCCTGACCCTGGCACCTTGGAACCCACATTGGCACTCACCTTGACCCTGGCACCCACCTTTGCACTCACCTTGGGACCCACCCTGGCTCCCACCTCGGCACCCACCCAGACACCCACCTTGGTTCCTTGGCACCCACCTTGGATCCTTGGCACCCACCCCGACACCCACCTTGGCACGCAACTTGGCTACTTGCCACCCACCTTGGCTCCTTGACGCCCACCCCGACAACCACCCCGTGACCTACCCTGGCTAGGGTTGGTGCACACCCACCCTGGTGCCCACCTTGGCACCCACCCCATGACCCACCTTGGCACGCACCTTAGTACCCACCCTGTTACCCACCCTAGGACCCACCCCGTGACCCACCCTGGTGCCCACCTTGGCACCCACCCATCCTAGCACCCAGCCTGTGACCGGGCTTGGAACCCAACCTTGCACCCGTCTTGGCCAGTGTGGGTGCGCACCCATCCTGGCACCCACGTTGTGACACACCCTTTAACCCACGCACCCTAGCAGCCACGTTGGCACCCACCTTGGAACACAACCTAGCAACTTGGCACCCACCCCGTGACCCACCTTGGCATCCACCATAGCAGTCGCCCACTTGGCACCCACCTTGGAACCCAAGTTGGCACCCACCTCGGCACCCACCTTGACACTTGTGGACCCACCTTGCCACTCACCCTAGCATCGACCCATCCTAGCACCCACCCTGGCACCTTTGCACCCTAGCACTCACCCATCCTAGCACCTAACCTGTGACCCACCTTGACACTCACCCTCGCACCCACCTTGGAACCCAACCTAGCACCCACCCACCCTGACACCAACCCTAGCACCTACCCACCCTTGCACCCACCCTGTGACCCATCTTGGCACCCACCCATCCTACCACTCAACCTATCACCCACCTTCTCACCCACCTTGGCATCCACCTTAGCACCCACCCACACTGGCACCTTGGCACCCACCTCGGGCAAGGTGGGTGCACACCCACCCTGACACCCAATTTAGAACCAACCGAGCATGTTACCCACCTTGGCACCCACATTGCAGCCCACCCTAGTACCCACCCTATGACCCACATTGGCATCCACACCCTAGCACCCAGGCACCTCGACACCCGCCTTGACACGCACCCTAGCACTAAACCTGTGACCCACCTTGGAACTCACCCTAGAACCCACCCACCCTGTGAACCACCTTGGCATCCACCTTAGCACCCACCCACCTTGGCACCCACTCTAGCACTCACCCATCCTAACACCCAACTTGTTACCCACCTTGGCACCCGCCCTCGCGTCCACCTTGAAACCCACCCTAGCACCCACCCACGCAGGAGCCCACCTTGGCACCCAACCTAACACCCACGCATCCTGGCACCCAACTTGTGACCCACCTTGGAACCCACCCTAGTACCCACCTTTGAACCCACTATATCACCAACCCACCTTGGCACCCACCCTATGACCCTCTTTGGAATCCACCCTAGCACGCACCCACCCTGGCACCCACCATGGAGCGCACCCTAGCACCCACCCACCTCGGCACGCACCTCAACACCCACCTTGGTGTGCGCACTGCGCCAACCTCTCAAAGACCCTATGTGGTGCGCTCCAAAGTGTACACCTTTGGTGCGCTCCAAGGTGCGCACCTTTGGTGCACACCGAGGTGCACACCAAAGTGTGCACCGAGGTGAGCACCAAAGTGCACTCCAAGGTGCACACCAAGGCGTGCACCTTTGGTGCGGTCAATGCAAACGAATTCGGAAGTTGGGGTCGATGTCCTAATCGCTGCTGCAGACTACACGTATGAGAATCGGACAAATAGCTTTATATAGGGGAGGTGTTGCGTTTGATGGGTCGACTCCCCTGGTTGTGTGCACTGCACCAACTTCAAAGACCCTGTCTTGTTTAAGAAGTCAAAAGTTGGGGTGGATGTCCTAATCATTGCTGCAGTCTACGCATGTATGAGAATCAGACAAATAGCTTATATAGGGGAGGTGTTGCATTCGGTGGGTTGACTCCCCTGGTTGTGCGCACTGCGCCAACCTCAAAGACCCCGCATAGCAGAAGAAGTCGGAAGTCGGATTTTGGTGAGCACCAAGGCGTGCACCTTTGGTGCGGTCAACGCAGACGAATTCAGAAGTTGGGGTGGATGTCCTAATCGTTGTTGCAGGCTACACATGTATGAGAATCAGACAAATAGCTTATATAGGGGAGGTGTTGGGTTTGATGGGTCAACTCCCTTGGTTGTGCGCATTACGCCAACCTCAAAGACCTTGTTTTCGTTAAGAAGTCAAAAGTTGGGGTCAATGTCCTAATGGCTCCTGTAGGCTACACATGTATGAGAATCGGACAAATAGCTTATATAGGGGAGGTGTTGGGTTTGATGGGTCGACTCCCCTGGTTGTGCGCATTACGTCAACCTCAAAGACCTTGTTTTCGTTAAGAAGTCAAAAGTTGGGGTCGATGTCCTAATTGCTCCTGTAGACTACACATGTATGAGAATCAGACAAATAGCTTATATAGGGGAGGTGTTGGGTTTGATGGGTTGACTCCCCTAGTTGTTCGCATTACACCAACCTCAAAGACCTTGTTTTCGTTTAGAAGCCGAAAGTTGGGGTCGATGTCCTAATTGCTCCTGCAGGCTACGCATGTATGAGAATCAGACAAATAGCTTATATAGGGGAGGTGTTGGGTTTGATGGGTCGACTCCCCTGGTTGTGCGCATTGCGCCAACCTCAAAGACCCTGCATTGCGGATGAAGTCGAAAGTCAGAGTTTGGTGTGCTACAAGGTGTGGTCGAAGGTGCTCACCTAGGTGTGCACCTTTGGAGCGCAGGAAAAGTGCCCTCCAAAAGTGCGCACCTTTGGAGTGCACAAAAGTGCCCTCCAAAAGTGCGCACCTTTGGAGCGCACAAAAGTGCCCTCCAAAAAGTGCCCTCCAAAAGTGCGCACCTTTGGAGCGCACAAAAGTGCCCTCCAAAAAGTGCCCTCCAAAAGTGCGCACCTTTGGAGTGCAGAAAAGTGCCCTCCAAAAAGTGCCCTCCAAAAGTGTGCACCTTTGGAGTGCACAAAAGTGCCCTCCAAAAGTGCGCACCTTTGGAGCGCAGAAAAGTGCCCTCCAAAAAGTGCCCTCCAAAAGTGCGCACCTTTGGAGCGCAGAAAAGTGCCCTCCAAAAAGTGCCCTCCAAAAGTGCGCACCTTTGGAGCGCAGAAAAGTGCCCTCCAAAAAGTGCCCTCCAAAAGTGCGCACCTTTGGAGCGCAGAAAAGTGCCCTCCAAAAAGTGCCCTCCAAAAGTGCGCACCTTTGGAGCGCACAAAAGTGCCCTCCAAAAAGTGCCCTCCAAAAGTGCGCACCTTTGGAGCGCACAAAAGTGCCCTCCAAAAGTGCGCACCTTTGGAGCGCACAAAAGTGCCCTCCAAAAGTGCGCACTTTTGGTGCGCACCAAGGCGCTGGTTCGGTCGTTGCAGGCGAGTTCGGAAGTTGGGGTCGATGTCCTGAGCGGAGGTGCAAACTACACAGGTGTCGGAATCGGACAAATAGCTTATATAGGGGAGGTGTATGCTTCGATGGGTCGACTCCCCAGGTTGAGCGCACCGCGCCAACCTCAAAGACCCTACGGTATGGATGAAGTCGGAAGTTGGGTCCGATGACCGATTCGATTAGTAGGTATGCTCATGAGGTCGGAATTTGGGTCCGATGACCTGCCATGTGCAGGAAGGCGAATGTTGGCACTGTGCGTTGCAAGGTGCACACCAAGGTGCTGGTGCGGTCTTTTTAGTCGAGTTCGGAAGTTGGGGTCGATGTCCTGATCGGAGGTGCAAGCTACACAGGTGTGGGAATCGGACAAATAGCTTATATAGGGGAGGTGTATGCTTCGTTGGGTCGACTCCCCGGGTTGAGCGCACCGCGCCAACCTCAAAGACCCTACGGTATGGATGAAGTCGGAAGTTGGGTCCGATGACCGATTCGATATGTAGGCATACTCGCGAGGTCGGAATTTGGGTCCGATGACCTGCCATGTGCAGGAAGGCGAATGTTGGCACTGTGCGTTGCAAGGTGCGCACCAAGGCGCTGGTTCGGTCGTTGCAGGCGAGTTCGGAAGTTGGGGTCGATGTCCTGATCGGAGGTGCAAACTACACAGGTGTGGGAATCGGACAAATAGCTTATATAGGGGAGGTGTATGCTTCGTTGGGTCGACTCCCCGGGTTGAGCGCACCGCGCCAACCTCAAAGACCCTACGGTATGGATGAAGTCGGAAGTTGTGTCCGATGACCGATTCGATATGTAGGCATACTCGCGAGGTCGGAATTTGGGTCCGATGACCTGCCATGTGCAGGAAGGCGAATGTTGGGACTGTGCGTCGCAAGGTGCGCACCAAGGCGCTGGTGCCGTCGTTGCAGTCGAGTTCGGAAGTTGGGGTCGATGTCCTGGTCAGAGGTGCAAACTACACAGGTGTGGGAATCGGACAAATAGCTTATATAGGGGAGGTGTATGCTTCGATGGGTCGACTCCCCGGGTTGAGCGCACCGCGCCAACCTCAAAGACCCTACAGTATGGATGAAGTCGGAAGTTGGGTCCGATGACCGATTCGATACGTAGGCATATTGGCGAGATCTGAATTTGTGTCCGATGACCTGCCATGCGCAGGAAGGCGGAATTTGGGTCCGATGACCGAGTTGATGGCGTGCCATGCGCAGAAAGGCGGAATTTGGGTCCGATGACCGAGTTGATGTTGATGGCCCGCCATGCACAGGAAGGCGGAATTTGGGTCCGATGACCGATTTGAAGGCGTGCCATGCGCAGAAAGGCGGAGTTTGGGTCCGATGACCGAGTTGATATTGATGGCCCGCCATGCGCAGGAAGGCGGAATTTGGGTCCGATGACCTGACATACGCATGGAGTCCGACTCGGGGGCCGATGTTCGATTCGATGACTTGCATTGTGGGTAAAGTCGGAAGTTGTGGTCTTTGACCCGATTCGATGACCAGACTTCGGCTGCTTGAGAATCGGACAAATAACTTATATAGGGGAGGTAGTGTTCTCGAGCATCCTCCCCCCGTGCCCGTTTATGTCGATTGATGCTGGTGCTCGACTGGTTGGAGCGCTCGGATGCAAAAATCTTGCACCAGGATTTATCGATTGTGATGGACACGGCAAGTCTCCTGATTGCTATGCAGGAGCTCATCGTGAATCTCTATGCGGCCTTGGTATGGACTCGACCTGCGGAATGGTTCGGCAATGGTAGTCGCTCCAACACGTCCTTGCAATGGCCACACAGAGGTGATTCGACTAGAGCTCCAGTCTAGCTTTTGGGTTGCTTGGCGGACTGGTATAGCCGCGATCGAGTTCCGGCCATGAACGTTTTAGATAGCTCTTGGGCTTTCTGGGACGGAAGTCGGAAGTTTGGGCTGTTGTCCGATTTGATGACCATTCTTCGGATGTGTGAGAATCGGACAAATAACTTATATAGGGGACTGTGTTGTCTCACGCAGCCCCCTCCGTGCCCCTCTATCTCGACCGATGTTGGTGCTTGAAAGGGTTGGGATCGCTCGGATTTATAAACGTGCACCACCATTTGTCGAGTGTGAGGGACGCGGCAGGTCTCCTAAATGCTATACGGGCGCTCTCTGAGAATCTCTATCCGGCCTCGACACAGACTAGTCTTGCTGAATGGTTTGGCACTGGTAGTCGATCCAACACGTCGTTGTTGTGGCCGCCTAGGCGATTCGATTCGAGCCCCCGTCTAGCTTTTGGGTTGCTTGGCGGATTTTGCCCTATCCGCAAGTGAGCTCGGTCCCTAAACGTTCGAGAAACCCGATTGCTATGCGCCGACTCTCTTTCTTGCGAGCCTCCATCTAGCTTTTGGGTCTCTACGGAACGGAAGTCGGAATCTGGGACCGTTGTTTGATTCGACGAGGCAGACTACGGTTGTGCGAGAATCGGACAAATAACTTATATAGGGGAGGTGTTGACTGGAGCATTCTCCCCCGTGCCCCTCTAACTCGACCAATGCTGGCGCTCGAACGGTGGTAGCGCTCGGATTTTCGTTGAGCGCCAGCATTGGTCGATTTAGAGGGGCATGCGAGATTCCCGAATGCTATGCGAGGGCTCTAACGGAAATGTCTATTGGTTTCGGTATGGATGCAATTGCGAGTGGTTCGGCAAAGGTAGTCGTTCCGATGCGTCCATGTCGTGGCCAAATCGATAATTCGATTTGAGCCCTCGTATAGCATTTGGGTCTCTCGATGTGATTCCGCATTCCAGTCCCTTTGGGCACTGCTTGAGCCGCATCCCAGGGGGTTCCCTTCCCAATAATCTGCCTCGCAACCCGATTGCTATGCGGTGAGGCTCCTCGGCCGCCTCGGAACTATCTGTGTATCAGACGCATCGCGGGATAAGGGGTTGGCAACGGTAGTCGCCCCAAGCGCGTCCGATGCTTGGACCATTCCGAGGCGGCCCTGAAGCCTCTTCCGTCTAGCCGTTGGGTCCTTCTCGCCGCATCCCTTGCCTCGCACCCCGATTGCTATGCGGTGAGGCTCCTCGGCCGCCTTGGAACTATCTGTGTATCAGACGCATCGCGGGATAAGGGGTTGTCACTGGTAGTCGCCCCAAGCGCGTCCGATGCTTGGACCATTCCGAGGCGGCCCTGAAGCCTCTTCCGTCTAGCCGTTGGGTCCTTCTCGCCGCATCCCTCGACTCGCACCCCGATTGCTATGCGGTGAGGCTCCTCGGCCGCCTTGGAACTATCTGTGTATCGGACGCGTCGCGGGATAAGGGGTTGTCACTGGTAGTCGCCCCAAGCGCGTCCGATGCTTGGACCATTCCGAGGCGGCCCTGAAGCCTCTTCCGTCTAGCCGTTGGGTCCTTCTCGCCGCATCCCTCGCCTCGCACCCCGATTGCTATGCGGTGAGGCTCCTCGGCCGCCTTGGAACTATCTGTGTATCGGACGCGTCGCGGGATAAGGGGTTGTCACTGGTAGTCGCCCCAAGCGCGTGCGATGCATGGACCATTCCCAGGCGGCCCTGAAGCCTCTTCCGTCTAGCCGTTGGGTCCTTCTCGCCGCATCCCTCGCCTCGCACCCCGATTGCTATGCGGTGAGGCTCCTCGGCCGCCTTGGAACTATCTGTGTATCGGACGCGTCGCGGGATAAGGGGTTGTCACTGGTAGTCGCCCCAAGCGCGTGCGATGCATGGACCATTCCCAGGCGGCCCTGAAGCCTCTTCCGTCTAGCCGTTGGGTCCTTCTCGCCGCATCCCTCGCCTCGCACCCCGATTGCTATGCGGTGAGGCTCCTCGGCCGCCTTGGAACTATCTGTGTATCGGACGCGTCGCGGGATAAGGGGTTGTCACTGGTAGTCGCCCCAAGCGCGTCCGATGCTTGGACCATTCCGAGGCGGCCCTGAAGCCTCTTCCGTCTAGCCGTTGGGTCCTTCTCGCCGCATCCCTCGCCTCGCACCCCGATTGCTATGCGGTGAGGCTCCTCGGCCGCCTTGGAACTATCTGTGTATCGGACGCGTCGCGGGATAAGGGGTTGTCACTGGTAGTCGCCCCAAGCGCGTCCGATGCTTGGACCATTCCGAGGCGGCCCTGAAGCCTCTTCCGTCTAGCCGTTGGGTCCTTCTCGCCGCATCCCTCGCCTCGCACCCCGATTGCTATGCGGTGAGGCTCCTCGGCCGCCTTGGAACTATCTGTGTATCGGACGCGTCGCGGGATAAGGGGTTGTCACTGGTAGTCGCCCCAAGCGCGTCCGATGCTTGGACCATTCCGAGGCGGCCCTGAAGCCTCTTCCGTCTAGCCGTTGGGTCCTTCTCGCCGCATCCCTCGCCTCGCACCCCGATTGCTATGCGGTGAGGCTCCTCGGCCGCCTTGGAACTATCTGTGTATCGGACGCGTCGCGGGATAAGGGGTTGTCACTGGTAGTCGCCCCAAGCGCGTCCGATGCTTGGACCATTCCGAGGCGGCCCTGAAGCCTCTTCCGTCTAGCCGTTGGGTCCTTCTCGCCGCATCCCTCGCCTCGCACCCCGATTGCTATGCGGTGAGGCTCCTCGGCCGCCTTGGAACTATCTGTGTATCGGACGCGTCGCGGGATAAGGGGTTGTCACTGGTAGTCGCCCCAAGCGCGTCCGATGCTTGGACCATTCCGAGGCGGACCTGAAGCCTCTTCCGTCTAGCCGTTGGGTCCTTCTCGCCGCATCCCTCGCCTCGCACCCCGATTGCTATGCGGTGAGGCTCCTCGGCCGCCTTGGAACTATCTGTGTATCGGACGCGTCGCGGGATAAGGGGTTGTCACTGGTAGTCGCCCCAAGCGCGTCCGATGCTTGGACCATTCCGAGGCGGCCCTGAAGCCTCTTCCGTCTAGCCGTTGGGTCCTTCTTGCCGCATCCCTCGCCTCGCACCCCGATTGCTATGCGGTGAGGCTCCTCGGCCGCCTTGGAACTATCTGTGTATCGGACGCGTCGCGGGATAAGGGGTTGTCACTGGTAGTCGCCCCAAGCGCGTCCGATGCTTGGACCATTCCGAGGCGGCCCTGAAGCCTCTTCCGTCTAGCCGTTGGGTCCTTCTCGCCGCATCCCTCGCCTCGCACCCCGATTGCTATGCGGTGAGGCTCCTCGGCCGCCTTGGAACTATCTGTGTATCGGACGCGTCGCGGGATAAGGGGTTGTCACTGGTAGTCGCCCCAAGCGCGTCCGATGCTTGGACCATTCCGAGGCGGCCCTGAAGCCTCTTCCGTCTAGCCGTTGGGTCCTTCTCGCCGCATCCCTCGCCTCGCACCCCGATTGCTATGCGGTGAGGCTCCTCGGCCGCCTTGGAACTATCTGTGTATCGGACGCGTCGCGGGATAAGGGGTTGTCACTGGTAGTCGCCCCAAGCGCGTCCGATGCTTGGACCATTCCGAGGCGGACCTGAAGCCTCTTCCGTCTAGCCGTTGGGTCCTTCTCGCCGCATCCCTCGCCTCGCACCCCGATTGCTATGCGGTGAGGCTCCTCGGCCGCCTTGGAACTATCTGTGTATCGGACGCGTCGCGGGATAAGGGGTTGTCACTGGTAGTCGCCCCAAGCGCGTCCGATGCTTGGACCATTCCGAGGCGGCCCTGAAGCCTCTTCCGTCTAGCCGTTGGGTCCTTCTCGCCGCATCCCTCGCCTCGCACCCCGATTGCTATGCGGTGAGGCTCCTCGGCCGCCTTGGAACTATCTGTGTATCGGACGCGTCGCGGGATAAGGGGTTGTCACTGGTAGTCGCCCCAAGCGCGTCCGATGCTTGGACCATTCCGAGGCGGACCTGAAGCCTCTTCCCTCTAGCCGTTGGGGCTTTCTCGCCGCATCCCTCGCCTCGCACCCCGATTGCTATTCGGTGAGGCTCCTCGGCCGCCTTGGAACTATCTGTGTATCGGACGCATCGCGGGATAAGGGGTTGGCAGTGGTAGTCGCCCCAAGCGCGTCCGATGCTTGGACCATTCCGAGGCGGCCCTGCAGCCTCTTCCGTCTAGCCGTTGGGGCCATCTCGCTGCATCCCCCACCTCGCACCACGATTGCTATGCGGTGAGGCTCCTTGGCCGCCTCGGAACTATCTGTGTATCGGACGCATCGCGGGATAAGGGGTTGTCACTGGTAGTCGCCCCAAGCGCGTCCGATGCTTGGACTATTCCGAGGCGGCCCTGCAGCCTCTTCCGTCTAGCCGTTGGGGCCATCTCGCCGCATCCCCCAGCTCCTCGGCCGCCTCGGAACTATCTGTGTATCGGACGCATCGCGGGATAAGGGGTTGGCAGTGGTAGTCGCCCCAAGCGCGTTCGATGCTTGGACTATTCCGAGGCGGCCCCGCAGCCTCTTCCGTCTACCCTTTGGGGCCATCTCGCCGCATCCCTCGCCTCGCACCCCGATTGCTATGCGGTGAGGCTCCTCGGCCGCCTGGGAACTATCTTCGTATCGGATGCATCGCGGGATAAGGGGTTGTCACTGGTAGTCGCCCCAAGCGCGTCCGATGCTTGGACTATTCCGAGGCGGCCCTGTGGCCTCTTCCGTCTAGCCGTTGGGGCCATCTCGCCGCATCCCTCACCTCGCACCCCCATTGCTATGCGGTGAGGCTCCTCGGCCGCCTTGGAACTGTCTTCGTATCGGAAGCATCGCGGGATAAGGGGTTGTCACTGGTAGTCGCCCCAAGCGCGTCCGATGCTTGGACTATTCCGAGGCGGCCCTGCAGCCTCTTCCGTCTAGCCGTTGGGGCCATCTCGCCGCATCCCCCACCTCGCACCCGGATTGCTATGCGGTGAGGCTCCTCGGCCGCCTTGGAACTATCTTCGTATCGGACGCATCGCGGGATAAGGGGTTGTCACTGGTAGTCGCCCCAAGCGCGTCCGATGCTTGGACTATTCCGACGCGGCCCTGTGGCCTCTTCCGTCTAGCCGTTGGGGCCATCTCGCCGCATCCCCCACCTCGCACCCCGATTGCTATGCGGTGAGGCTCCTCGGCCGCCTTGGAACCATCTTCGTATCGGACGCATCGCGGGATGAGGGGTTGTCACTGGTAGTCGCCCCAAGCGCGTCCGATGCTTGGACCATTCCGAGGCGGCCCTGAAGCCTCTTCCGTCTAGCCGTTGGGGCCTTCCCGCCCCATCCCTCGCCTCGCACCCCCGATTGCTATGCGGTGAGGCTCCTCGGCCGCCTTGGAACCATCTGTGTATCGGACGCATCGCGGGATAAGGGGTTGGCACTGGTAGTCGCCCCAAGCGCGTCCGATGCTTGGAGCATTCCGAGGTGGCCCTGAAGCCTCTTCCGTCTAGCCGTTGGGGCCTTCCCGCCCCATCCCTCGCCTCGCACCCCGATTGATATGCGGTGAGGCTCCTCGGCCGCCTTGGAACTATCTGTGTATCGGACGCATCGCGGGATAAGGGGTTGGCACTGGTAGTCGTCCCAATCGCGTCCGATGCTTGGACCATTCCGAGGCGGCCCTGCAGCCTCTTCCGTTTAGCCGTCGGGGCCTTCCCGCCGCATCCCTCGCCTCGCATCCCGATTCCTATGCGGTGAGTCTTCTCGGCCGCCGCGGAACTATACCTGTTATTGCTACTGCATCCTTCGGCTGGTAACCTCCTCTGCCGCCTTGGAACGTTCTCTTTGTCGGACGCGTCGCGGGATAAGGGGTTGGCACTGGTAGTCGCCCCAAGCGCGCCCGATGCATAGACCGCTCCGAGTTGACCTTGCTTTCAGCCTCTCACATGCATAGACCTCTCTGAGTCGACCCTGCAGCCTCTCACGTTTAGCCTTTGGAATCTCGCCTCACAACATGATTGCTATCCTTGATGCATCCCTTGCCTCGAGCCCTGATTGCTTTCTTGGCTGCATCCCTCCTCTCCTCACAGCCCGGTTGTCATCACTGCTTCATCCGTCGCTTCATGCATTCTGGCTGCTGGGCCCTTCCCACCGCACACCTCGATTGCTATCTCTTCTGCATCACACACCCCGATTGCTATCTCTGCTACATCCCTCGGCTCTCACTTCTGCATCCTTCGCCTCCCACCTCGATTGCTATCAATGCTGCATCCGTAACCTCACACCCCGATTGCTATGCGGGGAGGCTCCTTGGCCGCCTTGGAAATTTCTGTGTGTCGGACGCACCGCGGGATAAGGGGTTGGCACTGGTAGTCGCCCCAAGTGCGCCCGATTCTTAGACCGCTTCGAGGTGACCTCGTAGCCTCTTTCGTCCAGGCTTCCTGCCTTCAACGCCCTTTTTACACCTCGATTGCTATGCGCGGGCTCGTTGGCGTCTATCACCTCTCTGCGAAGAGTGGCACGATGATTGTTGGGGTAAATCGTAGCAGTCCGATCTCTGGCCTTGGGCCATTGTGAGGGCTGATCGATTTCCTGTGCGCATCTCGTGTTCGCCCAGTAACAGACTCGACGACTTGTAATCGGTCTTGTTCCCGATTGTTCCTGGAGGTAGTCTTCGGAACTCTTGGATTTGACCTGTCACTCGAACTGTCCTCTTCCGAGGATGCTTGTGTGTGTGTGCTTGTGCCATTTCCTTGGCGGTATTAACGAGATATTAAAGAGCGGAGTGAGCGCCTCGCCCAGCTATGTTTGGGGCTCTCACTCCCTTACCCGGTGTGTGACCGCTTTGCACGTAGGTTGCGGAGCATCGCGACTCTTTCGATGTTTGGCGGTTGTCTTCCGGTGATGCGTTGGTCCCGAAGTGCACGTTACTAGCATTTCTGCCATTGTTCTCGATCTTTGGCACGTTCCTTCGTTGCAATTGGATATATATCTCCGTTTATACGCGCAGGCTTCTCCCGCCTATTCAGCGCTGTCCCACTCTCAGCACTCTCGTGGTCTCCTTGGCTTCTCTCTCCCGTGAGCGAGCTCTCTTCTCGAGTCTTTTCCATGTCCCATGGAGGTTGCCTTGCGAAATTCGGGCACACAAACGTGACCGGATAAGAGCGGAATTGCCTATGAGGAGAAGCTCACCTTAGGGAGCAGCAATGCCGAGTGTTTCGACAGAGGGTAGAGGGGGCGTTGTTTGGGCGGTTGCACAAAAGAGTGCTACGGTTGCACTGAAGGTTGCTTCTTCGTCTCCGACGAACTCTTCGAGGCAAAAAAGCTTGTATACGGGGTCGAGGTGGGACTGTTCGTGCGAGTTGCGCCACCAAAAGTGCGTAGGGGGCATATACCTGGGAAATGGATGTCTCTGAGTGGCCTTACTCGGTCGCGTGCACGGTGCATTCTCTAACGGCAGGACTGTCGCGAGCATGTGCGGTTCGGATGTTTTCGGGTAAAGGGTTCCGTACGGGATGTTCT
>NW_026728966.1:275000-287500 GCF_030272615.1 Cryptomeria japonica | reverse complement strand
GCTCACCTGTCCCGGGCGTCTGGTGCGGAACCTTAGAGTAAGAAACATCACCGTGCACCTTGGCCAACGTGCGCGACTCGACCGAGCGCGCACTGGCCGAGGTGCACACCGATTTCACCTGGGTGCGCGCGCAGCACCTCGGGCGCACCGGGGTGCGCGCACAACGCCCGGGTTGCACCGTGGCCTGTGTGCTCGGGGCGCCTCGGGTGCGCGCTCGGTGTCGCCCCCGCGCGCGCGGTAGTGCGGGCAGCGCACCCCGGCCCGGCCCGGCCCCGACGAGAACGCAAACGGGCAAAAGGTTTATTCAAATAGCATTGCGACGCCCGGCGAAAAACTAAAAAAGGGTGCAACACCGGGACTTCCCGGGAGGTCACCCATCCCAGTACTACTCCGGCCCAAGCGCGCTTAACTGCGGAGTTCTGATGGGATCCGGTGCACTAACGCTGGTATGATCGCACCCGTTATGAGCTTGTCGCAGTGTGTACTTAGCAAACCGCGACCCACGTGCGAATCCACCCCGGCCACCCACCCCCGTCGAGGTGCACACCCTCCCTCGCGAAGTGCGCCCCGTTCGCCAAGTGTGAGCCCTGCCCGGGTGCGCGCACCTTGCTAGGGCGTCGGGTGTGCACCCGGCCCGGCCTACGTGCGTGCACCTGGACGGGGCGTCGTGTGCGTGCAGTGTCCCGTCTGCAACGCGGTGCCCACACACCACCTCGGGCGCAACGACCTGCGCTCACATGTGGGCCGAGTGCACCTTGGTGCATGTTCGGGGCGCCTCGGGTGCACGCTCGATCTTGCCCCGGTGCACCAAGGCGCTCGGTTTGCCCCGGGTGCGCACTTGGTGCAAGGTGGGCACCCAAAATAGGGATCAAGCACCAAAACACAAGTTTCGGGATGCAAAATGGGACCCAAGGACCACAAATGCGTTCCAAGACCCATGATGGGTCCACGAGAACAAAAATGTGTTCCGAGACTTAATAAACAAATATTGGGTTTTAGGAGAAGAAACATGCTCTGATGCCCAAAACGAGAATCGACCCCGAAAAGGCCACAGGCCAAAAGTGGGATGCGAGACAAAAAAAAATGGGACCCGAGGACCAAAATTGGGTTCCCAGGTCGAAGACAGGGCAACCGGACAAGAAACGACCTCTAAGGCTCGAAATGAGTCCCGACGACTAAAACTTGACAAGAAGCACCCATCAGGCACCCAACTCGACACCCATGGGATGCCGACCCACCCGGGCTTCCACCTAGCACACCTTGGCACCCACCCACCCTCGCACCCAACCTCGCACCCAACTTAGCACCTTTGAACCCACATTGGCACTCACCCTGACCCTGGCACCTTGGAACCCACATTGGCACTCACCTTGACCCTGGCACCCACCTTTGCACTCACCTTGGGACCCACCCTGGCTCCCACCTCGGCACCCACCCAGACACCCACCTTGGTTCCTTGGCACCCACCTTGGATCCTTGGCACCCACCCCGACACCCACCTTGGCACGCAACTTGGCTACTTGCCACCCACCTTGGCTCCTTGACGCCCACCCCGACAACCACCCCGTGACCTACCCTGGCTAGGGTTGGTGCACACCCACCCTGGTGCCCACCTTGGCACCCACCCCATGACCCACCTTGGCACGCACCTTAGTACCCACCCTGTTACCCACCCTAGGACCCACCCCGTGACCCACCTTGGCCAGGGTGGGTGCACCCACCCTGGTGCCCACCTTGGCACCCACCCATCCTAGCACCCAGCCTGTGACCGGGCTTGGAACCCAACCTTGCACCCGTCTTGGCCAGTGTGGGTGCGCACCCATCCTGGCACCCACGTTGTGACACACCCTTTAACCCACGCACCCTAGCAGCCACGTTGGCACCCACCTTGGAACACAACCTAGCAACTTGGCACCCACCCCGTGACCCACCTTGGCATCCACCATAGCAGTCGCCCACTTGGCACCCACCTTGGAACCCAAGTTGGCACCCACCTCGGCACCCACCTTGACACTTGTGGACCCACCTTGCCACTCACCCTAGCATCGACCCATCCTAGCACCCACCCTGGCACCTTTGCACCCTAGCACTCACCCATCCTAGCACCTAACCTGTGACCCACCTTGACACTCACCCTCGCACCCACCTTGGAACCCAACCTAGCACCCACCCACCCTGACACCAACCCTAGCACCTACCCACCCTTGCACCCACCCTGTGACCCATCTTGGCACCCACCCATCCTACCACTCAACCTATCACCCACCTTCTCACCCACCTTGGCATCCACCTTAGCACCCACCCACACTGGCACCTTGGCACCCACCTCGGGCAAGGTGGGTGCACACCCACCCTGACACCCAATTTAGAACCAACCGAGCATGTTACCCACCTTGGCACCCACATTGCAGCCCACCCTAGTACCCACCCTATGACCCACATTGGCATCCACACCCTAGCACCCAGGCACCTCGACACCCGCCTTGACACGCACCCTAGCACTAAACCTGTGACCCACCTTGGAACTCACCCTAGAACCCACCCACCCTGTGAACCACCTTGGCATCCACCTTAGCACCCACCCACCTTGGCACCCACTCTAGCACTCACCCATCCTAACACCCAACTTGTTACCCACCTTGGCACCCGCCCTCGCGTCCACCTTGAAACCCACCCTAGCACCCACCCACGCAGGAGCCCACCTTGGCACCCAACCTAACACCCACGCATCCTGGCACCCAACTTGTGACCCACCTTGGAACCCACCCTAGTACCCACCTTTGAACCCACTATATCACCAACCCACCTTGGCACCCACCCTATGACCCTCTTTGGAATCCACCCTAGCACGCACCCACCCTGGCACCCACCATGGAGCGCACCCTAGCACCCACCCACCTCGGCACGCACCTCAACACCCACCTTGGTGTGCGCACTGCGCCAACCTCTCAAAGACCCTATGTGGTGCGCTCCAAAGTGTACACCTTTGGTGCGCTCCAAGGTGCGCACCTTTGGTGCACACCGAGGTGCACACCAAAGTGTGCACCGAGGTGAGCACCAAAGTGCACTCCAAGGTGCACACCAAGGCGTGCACCTTTGGTGCGGTCAATGCAAACGAATTCGGAAGTTGGGGTCGATGTCCTAATCGCTGCTGCAGACTACACGTATGAGAATCGGACAAATAGCTTTATATAGGGGAGGTGTTGCGTTTGATGGGTCGACTCCCCTGGTTGTGTGCACTGCACCAACTTCAAAGACCCTGTCTTGTTTAAGAAGTCAAAAGTTGGGGTGGATGTCCTAATCATTGCTGCAGTCTACGCATGTATGAGAATCAGACAAATAGCTTATATAGGGGAGGTGTTGCATTCGGTGGGTTGACTCCCCTGGTTGTGCGCACTGCGCCAACCTCAAAGACCCCGCATAGCAGAAGAAGTCGGAAGTCGGATTTTGGTGAGCACCAAGGCGTGCACCTTTGGTGCGGTCAACGCAGACGAATTCAGAAGTTGGGGTGGATGTCCTAATCGTTGTTGCAGGCTACACATGTATGAGAATCAGACAAATAGCTTATATAGGGGAGGTGTTGGGTTTGATGGGTCAACTCCCTTGGTTGTGCGCATTACGCCAACCTCAAAGACCTTGTTTTCGTTAAGAAGTCAAAAGTTGGGGTCAATGTCCTAATGGCTCCTGTAGGCTACACATGTATGAGAATCGGACAAATAGCTTATATAGGGGAGGTGTTGGGTTTGATGGGTCGACTCCCCTGGTTGTGCGCATTACGTCAACCTCAAAGACCTTGTTTTCGTTAAGAAGTCAAAAGTTGGGGTCGATGTCCTAATTGCTCCTGTAGACTACACATGTATGAGAATCAGACAAATAGCTTATATAGGGGAGGTGTTGGGTTTGATGGGTTGACTCCCCTAGTTGTTCGCATTACACCAACCTCAAAGACCTTGTTTTCGTTTAGAAGCCGAAAGTTGGGGTCGATGTCCTAATTGCTCCTGCAGGCTACGCATGTATGAGAATCAGACAAATAGCTTATATAGGGGAGGTGTTGGGTTTGATGGGTCGACTCCCCTGGTTGTGCGCATTGCGCCAACCTCAAAGACCCTGCATTGCGGATGAAGTCGAAAGTCAGAGTTTGGTGTGCTACAAGGTGTGGTCGAAGGTGCTCACCTAGGTGTGCACCTTTGGAGCGCAGGAAAAGTGCCCTCCAAAAGTGCGCACCTTTGGAGTGCACAAAAGTGCCCTCCAAAAGTGCGCACCTTTGGAGCGCACAAAAGTGCCCTCCAAAAAGTGCCCTCCAAAAGTGCGCACCTTTGGAGCGCACAAAAGTGCCCTCCAAAAAGTGCCCTCCAAAAGTGCGCACCTTTGGAGTGCAGAAAAGTGCCCTCCAAAAAGTGCCCTCCAAAAGTGTGCACCTTTGGAGTGCACAAAAGTGCCCTCCAAAAGTGCGCACCTTTGGAGCGCAGAAAAGTGCCCTCCAAAAAGTGCCCTCCAAAAGTGCGCACCTTTGGAGCGCAGAAAAGTGCCCTCCAAAAAGTGCCCTCCAAAAGTGCGCACCTTTGGAGCGCAGAAAAGTGCCCTCCAAAAAGTGCCCTCCAAAAGTGCGCACCTTTGGAGCGCACAAAAGTGCCCTCCAAAAAGTGCCCTCCAAAAGTGCGCACCTTTGGAGCGCACAAAAGTGCCCTCCAAAAGTGCGCACCTTTGGAGCGCACAAAAGTGCCCTCCAAAAGTGCGCACTTTTGGTGCGCACCAAGGCGCTGGTTCGGTCGTTGCAGGCGAGTTCGGAAGTTGGGGTCGATGTCCTGAGCGGAGGTGCAAACTACACAGGTGTCGGAATCGGACAAATAGCTTATATAGGGGAGGTGTATGCTTCGATGGGTCGACTCCCCAGGTTGAGCGCACCGCGCCAACCTCAAAGACCCTACGGTATGGATGAAGTCGGAAGTTGGGTCCGATGACCGATTCGATTAGTAGGTATGCTCATGAGGTCGGAATTTGGGTCCGATGACCTGCCATGTGCAGGAAGGCGAATGTTGGCACTGTGCGTTGCAAGGTGCACACCAAGGTGCTGGTGCGGTCTTTTTAGTCGAGTTCGGAAGTTGGGGTCGATGTCCTGATCGGAGGTGCAAGCTACACAGGTGTGGGAATCGGACAAATAGCTTATATAGGGGAGGTGTATGCTTCGTTGGGTCGACTCCCCGGGTTGAGCGCACCGCGCCAACCTCAAAGACCCTACGGTATGGATGAAGTCGGAAGTTGGGTCCGATGACCGATTCGATATGTAGGCATACTCGCGAGGTCGGAATTTGGGTCCGATGACCTGCCATGTGCAGGAAGGCGAATGTTGGCACTGTGCGTTGCAAGGTGCGCACCAAGGCGCTGGTTCGGTCGTTGCAGGCGAGTTCGGAAGTTGGGGTCGATGTCCTGATCGGAGGTGCAAACTACACAGGTGTGGGAATCGGACAAATAGCTTATATAGGGGAGGTGTATGCTTCGTTGGGTCGACTCCCCGGGTTGAGCGCACCGCGCCAACCTCAAAGACCCTACGGTATGGATGAAGTCGGAAGTTGTGTCCGATGACCGATTCGATATGTAGGCATACTCGCGAGGTCGGAATTTGGGTCCGATGACCTGCCATGTGCAGGAAGGCGAATGTTGGGACTGTGCGTCGCAAGGTGCGCACCAAGGCGCTGGTGCCGTCGTTGCAGTCGAGTTCGGAAGTTGGGGTCGATGTCCTGGTCAGAGGTGCAAACTACACAGGTGTGGGAATCGGACAAATAGCTTATATAGGGGAGGTGTATGCTTCGATGGGTCGACTCCCCGGGTTGAGCGCACCGCGCCAACCTCAAAGACCCTACAGTATGGATGAAGTCGGAAGTTGGGTCCGATGACCGATTCGATACGTAGGCATATTGGCGAGATCTGAATTTGTGTCCGATGACCTGCCATGCGCAGGAAGGCGGAATTTGGGTCCGATGACCGAGTTGATGGCGTGCCATGCGCAGAAAGGCGGAATTTGGGTCCGATGACCGAGTTGATGTTGATGGCCCGCCATGCACAGGAAGGCGGAATTTGGGTCCGATGACCGATTTGAAGGCGTGCCATGCGCAGAAAGGCGGAGTTTGGGTCCGATGACCGAGTTGATATTGATGGCCCGCCATGCGCAGGAAGGCGGAATTTGGGTCCGATGACCTGACATACGCATGGAGTCCGACTCGGGGGCCGATGTTCGATTCGATGACTTGCATTGTGGGTAAAGTCGGAAGTTGTGGTCTTTGACCCGATTCGATGACCAGACTTCGGCTGCTTGAGAATCGGACAAATAACTTATATAGGGGAGGTAGTGTTCTCGAGCATCCTCCCCCCGTGCCCGTTTATGTCGATTGATGCTGGTGCTCGACTGGTTGGAGCGCTCGGATGCAAAAATCTTGCACCAGGATTTATCGATTGTGATGGACACGGCAAGTCTCCTGATTGCTATGCAGGAGCTCATCGTGAATCTCTATGCGGCCTTGGTATGGACTCGACCTGCGGAATGGTTCGGCAATGGTAGTCGCTCCAACACGTCCTTGCAATGGCCACAGAGGTGATTCGACTAGAGCTCCAGTCTAGCTTTTGGGTTGCTTGGCGGACTGGTATAGCCGCGATCGAGTTCCGGCCATGAACGTTTTAGATAGCTCTTGGGCTTTCTGGGACGGAAGTCGGAAGTTTGGGCTGTTGTCCGATTTGATGACCATTCTTCGGATGTGTGAGAATCGGACAAATAACTTATATAGGGGACTGTGTTGTCTCACGCAGCCCCCTCCGTGCCCCTCTATCTCGACCGATGTTGGTGCTTGAAAGGGTTGGGATCGCTCGGATTTATAAACGTGCACCACCATTTGTCGAGTGTGAGGGACGCGGCAGGTCTCCTAAATGCTATACGGGCGCTCTCTGAGAATCTCTATCCGGCCTCGACACAGACTAGTCTTGCTGAATGGTTTGGCACTGGTAGTCGATCCAACACGTCGTTGTTGTGGCCGCCTAGGCGATTCGATTCGAGCCCCCGTCTAGCTTTTGGGTTGCTTGGCGGATTTTGCCCTATCCGCAAGTGAGCTCGGTCCCTAAACGTTCGAGAAACCCGATTGCTATGCGCCGACTCTCTTTCTTGCGAGCCTCCATCTAGCTTTTGGGTCTCTACGGAACGGAAGTCGGAATCTGGGACCGTTGTTTGATTCGACGAGGCAGACTACGGTTGTGCGAGAATCGGACAAATAACTTATATAGGGGAGGTGTTGACTGGAGCATTCTCCCCCGTGCCCCTCTAACTCGACCAATGCTGGCGCTCGAACGGTGGTAGCGCTCGGATTTTCGTTGAGCGCCAGCATTGGTCGATTTAGAGGGGCATGCGAGATTCCCGAATGCTATGCGAGGGCTCTAACGGAAATGTCTATTGGTTTCGGTATGGATGCAATTGCGAGTGGTTCGGCAAAGGTAGTCGTTCCGATGCGTCCATGTCGTGGCCAAATCGATAATTCGATTTGAGCCCTCGTATAGCATTTGGGTCTCTCGATGTGATTCCGCATTCCAGTCCCTTTGGGCACTGCTTGAGCCGCATCCCAGGGGGTTCCCTTCCCAATAATCTGCCTCGCAACCCGATTGCTATGCGGTGAGGCTCCTCGGCCGCCTCGGAACTATCTGTGTATCAGACGCATCGCGGGATAAGGGGTTGGCAACGGTAGTCGCCCCAAGCGCGTCCGATGCTTGGACCATTCCGAGGCGGCCCTGAAGCCTCTTCCGTCTAGCCGTTGGGTCCTTCTCGCCGCATCCCTTGCCTCGCACCCCGATTGCTATGCGGTGAGGCTCCTCGGCCGCCTTGGAACTATCTGTGTATCAGACGCATCGCGGGATAAGGGGTTGTCACTGGTAGTCGCCCCAAGCGCGTCCGATGCTTGGACCATTCCGAGGCGGCCCTGAAGCCTCTTCCGTCTAGCCGTTGGGTCCTTCTCGCCGCATCCCTCGACTCGCACCCCGATTGCTATGCGGTGAGGCTCCTCGGCCGCCTTGGAACTATCTGTGTATCGGACGCGTCGCGGGATAAGGGGTTGTCACTGGTAGTCGCCCCAAGCGCGTCCGATGCTTGGACCATTCCGAGGCGGCCCTGAAGCCTCTTCCGTCTAGCCGTTGGGTCCTTCTCGCCGCATCCCTCGCCTCGCACCCCGATTGCTATGCGGTGAGGCTCCTCGGCCGCCTTGGAACTATCTGTGTATCGGACGCGTCGCGGGATAAGGGGTTGTCACTGGTAGTCGCCCCAAGCGCGTGCGATGCATGGACCATTCCCAGGCGGCCCTGAAGCCTCTTCCGTCTAGCCGTTGGGTCCTTCTCGCCGCATCCCTCGCCTCGCACCCCGATTGCTATGCGGTGAGGCTCCTCGGCCGCCTTGGAACTATCTGTGTATCGGACGCGTCGCGGGATAAGGGGTTGTCACTGGTAGTCGCCCCAAGCGCGTGCGATGCATGGACCATTCCCAGGCGGCCCTGAAGCCTCTTCCGTCTAGCCGTTGGGTCCTTCTCGCCGCATCCCTCGCCTCGCACCCCGATTGCTATGCGGTGAGGCTCCTCGGCCGCCTTGGAACTATCTGTGTATCGGACGCGTCGCGGGATAAGGGGTTGTCACTGGTAGTCGCCCCAAGCGCGTCCGATGCTTGGACCATTCCGAGGCGGCCCTGAAGCCTCTTCCGTCTAGCCGTTGGGTCCTTCTCGCCGCATCCCTCGCCTCGCACCCCGATTGCTATGCGGTGAGGCTCCTCGGCCGCCTTGGAACTATCTGTGTATCGGACGCGTCGCGGGATAAGGGGTTGTCACTGGTAGTCGCCCCAAGCGCGTCCGATGCTTGGACCATTCCGAGGCGGCCCTGAAGCCTCTTCCGTCTAGCCGTTGGGTCCTTCTCGCCGCATCCCTCGCCTCGCACCCCGATTGCTATGCGGTGAGGCTCCTCGGCCGCCTTGGAACTATCTGTGTATCGGACGCGTCGCGGGATAAGGGGTTGTCACTGGTAGTCGCCCCAAGCGCGTCCGATGCTTGGACCATTCCGAGGCGGCCCTGAAGCCTCTTCCGTCTAGCCGTTGGGTCCTTCTCGCCGCATCCCTCGCCTCGCACCCCGATTGCTATGCGGTGAGGCTCCTCGGCCGCCTTGGAACTATCTGTGTATCGGACGCGTCGCGGGATAAGGGGTTGTCACTGGTAGTCGCCCCAAGCGCGTCCGATGCTTGGACCATTCCGAGGCGGCCCTGAAGGCTCTTCCGTCTAGCCGTTGGGTCCTTCTCGCCGCATCCCTCGCCTCGCACCCCGATTGCTATGCGGTGAGGCTCCTCGGCCGCCTTGGAACTATCTGTGTATCGGACGCGTCGCGGGATAAGGGGTTGTCACTGGTAGTCGCCCCAAGCGCGTCCGATGCTTGGACCATTCCGAGGCGGACCTGAAGCCTCTTCCGTCTAGCCGTTGGGTCCTTCTCGCCGCATCCCTCGCCTCGCACCCCGATTGCTATGCGGTGAGGCTCCTCGGCCGCCTTGGAACTATCTGTGTATCGGACGCGTCGCGGGATAAGGGGTTGTCACTGGTAGTCGCCCCAAGCGCGTCCGATGCTTGGACCATTCCGAGGCGGCCCTGAAGCCTCTTCCGTCTAGCCGTTGGGTCCTTCTTGCCGCATCCCTCGCCTCGCACCCCGATTGCTATGCGGTGAGGCTCCTCGGCCGCCTTGGAACTATCTGTGTATCGGACGCGTCGCGGGATAAGGGGTTGTCACTGGTAGTCGCCCCAAGCGCGTCCGATGCTTGGACCATTCCGAGGCGGCCCTGAAGCCTCTTCCGTCTAGCCGTTGGGTCCTTCTCGCCGCATCCCTCGCCTCGCACCCCGATTGCTATGCGGTGAGGCTCCTCGGCCGCCTTGGAACTATCTGTGTATCGGACGCGTCGCGGGATAAGGGGTTGTCACTGGTAGTCGCCCCAAGCGCGTCCGATGCTTGGACCATTCCGAGGCGGCCCTGAAGCCTCTTCCGTCTAGCCGTTGGGTCCTTCTCGCCGCATCCCTCGCCTCGCACCCCGATTGCTATGCGGTGAGGCTCCTCGGCCGCCTTGGAACTATCTGTGTATCGGACGCGTCGCGGGATAAGGGGTTGTCACTGGTAGTCGCCCCAAGCGCGTCCGATGCTTGGACCATTCCGAGGCGGACCTGAAGCCTCTTCCGTCTAGCCGTTGGGTCCTTCTCGCCGCATCCCTCGCCTCGCACCCCGATTGCTATGCGGTGAGGCTCCTCGGCCGCCTTGGAACTATCTGTGTATCGGACGCGTCGCGGGATAAGGGGTTGTCACTGGTAGTCGCCCCAAGCGCGTCCGATGCTTGGACCATTCCGAGGCGGCCCTGAAGCCTTTTCCGTCTAGCCGTTGGGTCCTTCTCGCCGCATCCCTCGCCTCGCACCCCGATTGCTATGCGGTGAGGCTCCTCGGCCGCCTTGGAACTATCTGTGTATCGGACGCGTCGCGGGATAAGGGGTTGTCACTGGTAGTCGCCCCAAGCGCGTCCGATGCTTGGACCATTCCGAGGCGGACCTGAAGCCTCTTCCCTCTAGCCGTTGGGGCTTTCTCGCCGCATCCCTCGCCTCGCACCCCGATTGCTATTCGGTGAGGCTCCTCGGCCGCCTTGGAACTATCTGTGTATCGGACGCATCGCGGGATAAGGGGTTGGCAGTGGTAGTCGCCCCAAGCGCGTCCGATGCTTGGACCATTCCGAGGCGGCCCTGCAGCCTCTTCCGTCTAGCCGTTGGGGCCATCTCGCTGCATCCCCCACCTCGCACCACGATTGCTATGCGGTGAGGCTCCTTGGCCGCCTCGGAACTATCTGTGTATCGGACGCATCGCGGGATAAGGGGTTGTCACTGGTAGTCGCCCCAAGCGCGTCCGATGCTTGGACTATTCCGAGGCGGCCCTGCAGCCTCTTCCGTCTAGCCGTTGGGGCCATCTCGCCGCATCCCCCAGCTCCTCGGCCGCCTCGGAACTATCTGTGTATCGGACGCATCGCGGGATAAGGGGTTGGCAGTGGTAGTCGCCCCAAGCGCGTTCGATGCTTGGACTATTCCGAGGCGGCCCCGCAGCCTCTTCCGTCTACCCTTTGGGGCCATCTCGCCGCATCCCTCGCCTCGCACCCCGATTGCTATGCGGTGAGGCTCCTCGGCCGCCTGGGAACTATCTTCGTATCGGATGCATCGCGGGATAAGGGGTTGTCACTGGTAGTCGCCCCAAGCGCGTCCGATGCTTGGACTATTCCGAGGCGGCCCTGTGGCCTCTTCCGTCTAGCCGTTGGGGCCATCTCGCCGCATCCCTCACCTCGCACCCCCATTGCTATGCGGTGAGGCTCCTCGGCCGCCTTGGAACTGTCTTCGTATCGGAAGCATCGCGGGATAAGGGGTTGTCACTGGTAGTCGCCCCAAGCGCGTCCGATGCTTGGACTATTCCGAGGCGGCCCTGCAGCCTCTTCCGTCTAGCCGTTGGGGCCATCTCGCCGCATCCCCCACCTCGCACCCGGATTGCTATGCGGTGAGGCTCCTCGGCCGCCTTGGAACTATCTTCGTATCGGACGCATCGCGGGATAAGGGGTTGTCACTGGTAGTCGCCCCAAGCGCGTCCGATGCTTGGACTATTCCGACGCGGCCCTGTGGCCTCTTCCGTCTAGCCGTTGGGGCCATCTCGCCGCATCCCCCACCTCGCACCCCGATTGCTATGCGGTGAGGCTCCTCGGCCGCCTTGGAACCATCTTCGTATCGGACGCATCGCGGGATGAGGGGTTGTCACTGGTAGTCGCCCCAAGCGCGTCCGATGCTTGGACCATTCCGAGGCGGCCCTGAAGCCTCTTCCGTCTAGCCGTTGGGGCCTTCCCGCCCCATCCCTCGCCTCGCACCCCCGATTGCTATGCGGTGAGGCTCCTCGGCCGCCTTGGAACCATCTGTGTATCGGACGCATCGCGGGATAAGGGGTTGGCACTGGTAGTCGCCCCAAGCGCGTCCGATGCTTGGAGCATTCCGAGGTGGCCCTGAAGCCTCTTCCGTCTAGCCGTTGGGGCCTTCCCGCCCCATCCCTCGCCTCGCACCCCGATTGATATGCGGTGAGGCTCCTCGGCCGCCTTGGAACTATCTGTGTATCGGACGCATCGCGGGATAAGGGGTTGGCACTGGTAGTCGTCCCAATCGCGTCCGATGCTTGGACCATTCCGAGGCGGCCCTGCAGCCTCTTCCGTTTAGCCGTCGGGGCCTTCCCGCCGCATCCCTCGCCTCGCATCCCGATTCCTATGCGGTGAGTCTTCTCGGCCGCCGCGGAACTATACCTGTTATTGCTACTGCATCCTTCGGCTGGTAACCTCCTCTGCCGCCTTGGAACGTTCTCTTTGTCGGACGCGTCGCGGGATAAGGGGTTGGCACTGGTAGTCGCCCCAAGCGCGCCCGATGCATAGACCGCTCCGAGTTGACCTT
>NW_026728966.1:225000-265000 GCF_030272615.1 Cryptomeria japonica | reverse complement strand
GGTGGGCACCATGGTGCGCACCAAGGAGCGCTCCGAAGTGTGCTCCAAGGTGCGGCGTGCACGAAGTCGGAGCCCGGTTTGCCCCGGGTGCGCACCTCGCGTGCACCTTCGCCGCGGTGGGCACCATGGCGTGCACGAAGTCGGAGCCCGGTTTGCCCCGGGTGCGCACCTCGCGTGCACCTTCGCCGGGGTGGGCACCTCGGCTGGGTTGCGCGCCCTGGTGCGCACCAAGGAGCGCTCCGAAGTGTGCTCCAAGGTGCGGCGTGCACGAAGTCGGAGCCCGGTTTGCCCCGGGTGCGCACCTCGCGTGCACCTTGGCGCGGTGGGCACCATGGCGTGCACGAAGTCGGAGCCCGGTTTGCCCCGGGTGCGCACCCCGCGTGCACCTTCGCCGGGGTGGGCACCTCGGCTGGGTTGCGCGCCCTGGTGCGCACCAAGGAGCGCTCCGAAGTGTGCTCCAAGGTGCGGCGTGCACGAAGTCGGAGCCCGGTTTGCCCCGGGTGCGCACCTCGCGTGCACCTTCGCCGCGGTGGGCACCTTGGCTGGGTTGGGCACCATTGAGCGCTCCGAAGTGTGCTCCAAGGTGCGCACCATGGCCCTCCAAGGTGCGCAGCATGGCGTGCACGAAGTCGGAGCCCGGTTTGCCCCGGGTGCGCACCTCGCGTGCACCTTCGCCAGGGTGGGCACCTCGGTGCGCACACCTTCTCAATGTTTTCTTGCCTTTTCTGGAAATTGGTGAAGGCAGCGCATCAAAGGTGCGCACCTCGGTGTGCTCCGAGGTGCGAACCCGAGAGCGCTCCGAGGTGCCCACGAAGTCGAAAGTCGGGTTAATTGCATTGTTTTCCCCGGGTGCGCTCCGAGGTGCGCAACATCGGTGCGCACCAAGGAGGGCTCCGAAGTGTGCTCCAAGGTGCGCACGATTCGGAGCTCGGTTTGCCCGGGGTGCGCACACCTTGGCTGGGTTGCGCACCCTTTGTGCGCTCCAAGGTGCGCACGAAGTCGGAGCTCGGTTTGCCCCGGGTGCGCACCTTCGCCAGGGTGCGCACCTTGATGCGCACGCCTTGGCTGGGCTGCGCACCTTGGTGGGCGCCATGGTGCGCACCTTTCGTGCGCTCCAAGGTGCGCACGAAGTCGGAGCTCGGTTTGCCCCGGGTGCGCACCTTGGTGGGCGCCATGGTGCACTCCGAGGTGCCCAAGATTGGTGCGCACCAAGGAGCGCTCCGAAGTGCGCTCCAAGGTGCGCAGGTGCGCGCGAAGTCGAAAGTTGGGTTAATTGTCCGGTTTGCCTCGGGTGCGCACCTTGCGTGCACCTTCGCCAGGGTGGGCGCCTTGGTGCGCACACCTTGGCTGGGCTGCGCACCCGGGCGCGCACACCTTGGCACCCGCGTTTCCTTCATTTTAAATTTTTTTTTTTTACAATCTCTCAAGTGGGAAATTCTATAATCTCAACTTTTTTTGCCTTTTCAGGAAACTTTTGAATGGAGCGCATCATTGGTGCGCTCCGAAGTGTGCTCCAAGGTGCGCACCTCTGGTGTGCTCCAAAGCTCTCTCTAGCTGCGTGCACCTGCCCCGGCCGCGCACCCGGCCCCGCCCAGCTTCGCTCACCTGTCCCGGGCGTCTGGTGCGGAACCTTAGAGTAAGAAACATCACCGTGCACCTTGGCCAACGTGCGCGACTCGACCGAGCGCGCACTGGCCGAGGTGCACACCGATTTCACCTGGGTGCGCGCGCAGCACCTCGGGCGCACCGGGGTGCGCGCACAACGCCCGGGTTGCACCGTGGCCTGTGTGCTCGGGGCGCCTCGGGTGCGCGCTCGGTGTCGCCCCCGCGCGCGCGGTAGTGCGGGCAGCGCACCCCGGCCCGGCCCGGCCCCGACGAGAACGCAAACGGGCAAAAGGTTTATTCAAATAGCATTGCGACGCCCGGCGAAAAACTAAAAAAGGGTGCAACACCGGGACTTCCCGGGAGGTCACCCATCCCAGTACTACTCCGGCCCAAGCGCGCTTAACTGCGGAGTTCTGATGGGATCCGGTGCACTAACGCTGGTATGATCGCACCCGTTATGAGCTTGTCGCAGTGTGTACTTAGCAAACCGCGACCCACGTGCGAATCCACCCCGGCCACCCACCCCCGTCGAGGTGCACACCCTCCCTCGCGAAGTGCGCCCCGTTCGCCAAGTGTGAGCCCTGCCCGGGTGCGCGCACCTTGCTAGGGCGTCGGGTGTGCACCCGGCCCGGCCTACGTGCGTGCACCTGGACGGGGCGTCGTGTGCGTGCAGTGTCCCGTCTGCAACGCGGTGCCCACACACCACCTCGGGCGCAACGACCTGCGCTCACATGTGGGCCGAGTGCACCTTGGTGCATGTTCGGGGCGCCTCGGGTGCACGCTCGATCTTGCCCCGGTGCACCAAGGCGCTCGGTTTGCCCCGGGTGCGCACTTGGTGCAAGGTGGGCACCCAAAATAGGGATCAAGCACCAAAACACAAGTTTCGGGATGCAAAATGGGACCCAAGGACCACAAATGCGTTCCAAGACCCATGATGGGTCCACGAGAACAAAAATGTGTTCCGAGACTTAATAAACAAATATTGGGTTTTAGGAGAAGAAACATGCTCTGATGCCCAAAACGAGAATCGACCCCGAAAAGGCCACAGGCCAAAAGTGGGATGCGAGACAAAAAAAAATGGGACCCGAGGACCAAAATTGGGTTCCCAGGTCGAAGACAGGGCAACCGGACAAGAAACGACCTCTAAGGCTCGAAATGAGTCCCGACGACTAAAACTTGACAAGAAGCACCCATCAGGCACCCAACTCGACACCCATGGGATGCCGACCCACCCGGGCTTCCACCTAGCACACCTTGGCACCCACCCACCCTCGCACCCAACCTCGCACCCAACTTAGCACCTTTGAACCCACATTGGCACTCACCCTGACCCTGGCACCTTGGAACCCACATTGGCACTCACCTTGACCCTGGCACCCACCTTTGCACTCACCTTGGGACCCACCCTGGCTCCCACCTCGGCACCCACCCAGACACCCACCTTGGTTCCTTGGCACCCACCTTGGATCCTTGGCACCCACCCCGACACCCACCTTGGCACGCAACTTGGCTACTTGCCACCCACCTTGGCTCCTTGACGCCCACCCCGACAACCACCCCGTGACCTACCCTGGCTAGGGTTGGTGCACACCCACCCTGGTGCCCACCTTGGCACCCACCCCATGACCCACCTTGGCACGCACCTTAGTACCCACCCCGTTACCCACCCTAGGACCCACCCCGTGACCCACCTTGGCCAGGGTGGGTGCCTTGGTGCGCACAACTTGCCTGGGCTGCACACCAGGGCGGGCTCAAGATGGCACCCGCGTTCCGTTTTTTTCACTATCTTTCAAAACGGAAATTTTAAAATCTCGTTTTTTTTTTTTTTTTGCCTTTTCTGGAAATTAGTGAAGGCAGCGCATCAAAGGTGCGCAATGCTGGTGCGAACCCGGGAGCGCTCCGATGTGTGCTCCAAGGTGCGGCGTGCACGAAGTCCGAGCCCGGCTTGCCCCGGGTGCGCACCTCGCGTGCACCTTCGCCGGGGTGAGCACCTTGGCTGGGTTGCGCGCCCTGGTGCGCACCAAGGAGCGCTCTGAAGTGTGCTCCAAGGTGCGGCGTGCACGAAGTCGGAGCTCGGTTTGCCCCGGGTGTGCACCTCGGGTGCGCACCTCGCGTGCACCTTCGCTGCGGTGGGCACCTTGGCTGGGTTGCGCGCCTTGGTGGGCACCATGCAGTGCACGAAGTCGGAGCCCGGTTTGCCCCGGGCGCGCACCTCCGCCAGGGTGGGCACCTTGGTGCGCACAACTTGCCTGGGCTGCGCACCAGGAAGGGCTCAAGATGGCACCCGCGTTCCGTTTTTTTCACTATCTTTCAGAACGGAAATTTTAAAATATCGTTTTTTTTTGCCTTTTCTGGAAATTAGTGAAGGCAGCGCATCAAAGGTGCGCAACGCTGGTGCGAACCTGGGAGCGCTCCGATGTGTGCTCCAAGGTGCGGCGTGCACGAAGTCGGAGCCCGGTTTGCCCCGGGTGCGCCCTGGTGGGCACCATGGTGCGCACCAAGGAGCGCTCCGAAGTGTGCTCCAAGGTGCGGCCTGCACGAAGTCGGAGCCCGGTTTGCCCCGGGCGTGCACCGCGGGTGGGCACCTTGGTGCGCATGCCTTGCCTGGGCTGCGCACCAGGGCGGGCTCAAGATGGCACCCGCGTTCCGTTTTTTTCACTATCTTTCAAAACGGAAATTTTAAAATCTCATTTTTTTTTGCCTTTTCTGGAAATTAGTGAAGGCAGCGCATCAAAGGTGCGCACCTCGCTGCCCACCACGGTGCGCAACGCCGGTGGGCACCCGGGAGTGCTTCGAAGTGTGCTCCAAGGTGCTGCGTGCACGTTGTCGGAGCCCGGTTTGCCCCGGGTGCGCACCTCGCGTGCACCTTCGTCGGGGTGGGCACCTTGGCTGGGTTTGCCCCGGCTGCGCTCCGAAGCGGGGTTATTGGAGCGCCGCCTCTTTTTTTGTCGGAGCGTTTGGTGGGGTTTCTCGCATTGGCTCTTCCCAGGCCCGGTTGCCACCCTGGCGCGCACGAAGTCGGAAGTAGGGTTAATTGCCCGGGTGCGCACCTTTGCCAGGGTGGGCACCTTACCTGGGCTGTGCACCAGGGCGGGCTCAAGATGGCACCCGCGTTCCGTTTTTTTCACTATCTTTCAAAACGGAAATTTTAAAATCCCCTCTTTTTTTTGCCTTTTCTGGAAATTAGTGAAGGCAGCGCATCAAAGGTGCGCACCTCGCTGCCCACCTTGGTGTGCTCTGAGGTGCGCACCCGGGAGCGCTACGAAGTGTGCTCCAAGGTGCGGCGTGCACGTTGTCGGAGCCCGGTTTGCCCCGGGTGCGCACCTCGCCTGCACCTTGGCCGGGGTGGGCACCCTGGCTGGGTTTGCCCAGGGTGCGCTCCGAAGCGGGGTTACTGGAGCGCCCCCTCTTTTTTTGTCAGAGCGTTTGGTGGGGTTTCTCGCATTGGCTCTTCCCAGGCCCGGTTGTTGGGTGCGCTCCCACCCTGGCGCGCGCGAAGTTGGAAGTTGGGTTAATTGCCCGGGCGCGCACCTTCGCCAGGGTGGGCACCTTGGTGCGCACACCTTGGCTGGGCTGCGCACCAGGGCGGGCTCAAGATGGCACCAGCATTCCCTTTTTCTCACTATCTTTCAAAACGGAAATTTTAAAATCTCGTTTTTTTTTGCCTTTTATGGAAATTAGTGAAGGCATCGCATCAAAGGTGCGCACCTCGCTGCCCACCTTGGTGTGCTCCGAGGTGCCCACCACGGTGCGCTCCGAGGTGCCCACCACGGTGCGCAACGCCGGTGCGAACCCGGGAGCGCCCCGATGTGTGCTCCAAGGTGCGGCGTGCACGAAGCCGGACCCCGGTTTGCCCCGGGTGCGCACCTCGCGTGCACCTTGGTGCGCACACCTTGGCTGGGTTGCGCGGCCTGGTGGGCACCATGGTGCGCACCAAGGAGCGCTCCAAAGTGTGCTCCAAGGTGCGGCGTGAACGAAGTCCTAGCCCGGTTTGCCCCGGGTGCGCACCTTCGCCGCGGTGGGCACCATGGCGTGCACGAAGTCGGAGCCCGGTTTGCCCCGGGTGCGCACCTCGCGTGCACCTTCGCCGGGGTGGGCACCTCGGCTGGGTTGCGCGCCCTGGTGCGCACCAAGGAGCGCTCCGAAGTGTGCTCCAAGGTGCGGCGTGCACGAAGTCGGAGCCCGGTTTGCCCCGGGTGCGCACCTTCGCCGCGGTGGGCACCCTGGTGCGCACCATGGCGTGCACGAAGTCGGAGCCCGGTTTGCCCCGGGTGCGCACCTCGCGTGCACCTTCGGCGGGGTTGCGCGCCCTGGTGCGCACCAAGGAGCGCTCCGAAGTGTGCTCCAAGGTGCGGCGTGCACGAAGTCGGAGCCCGGTTTGCCCCGGGTGCGCACCTCGCGTGCACCTTCGGCGGGGTTGCGCGCCCTGGTGGGCACCATGGTGCGCACCAAGGAGCGCTCCGAAGTGTGCTCCAAGGTGCGGCGTGCACGAAGTCGGAGCCCGGTTTGCCCCGGGTGCGCACCTCGCGTGCACCTTCGCCGCGGTGGGCACCATGGCGTGCACGAAGTCGGAGCCCGGTTTGCCCCGGGTGCGCACCTCGCGTGCACCTTCGCCGGGGTGGGCACCTCGGCTGGGTTGCGCGCCCTGGTGCGCACCAAGGAGCGCTCCGAAGTGTGCTCCAAGGTGCGGCGTGCACGAAGTCGGAGCCCGGTTTGCCCCGGGTGCGCACCTCGCGTGCACCTTGGCGCGGTGGGCACCATGGCGTGCACGAAGTCGGAGCCCGGTTTGCCCCGGGTGCGCACCCCGCGTGCACCTTCGCCGGGGTGGGCACCTCGGCTGGGTTGCGCGCCCTGGTGCGCACCAAGGAGCGCTCCGAAGTGTGCTCCAAGGTGCGGCGTGCACGAAGTCGGAGCCCGGTTTGCCCCGGGTGCGCACCTCGCGTGCACCTTCGCCGCGGTGGGCACCTTGGCTGGGTTGGGCACCATTGAGCGCTCCGAAGTGTGCTCCAAGGTGCGCACCATGGCCCTCCAAGGTGCGCAGCATGGCGTGCACGAAGTCGGAGCCCGGTTTGCCCCGGGTGCGCACCTCGCGTGCACCTTCGCCAGGGTGGGCACCTCGGTGCGCACACCTTCTCAATGTTTTCTTGCCTTTTCTGGAAATTGGTGAAGGCAGCGCATCAAAGGTGCGCACCTCGGTGTGCTCCGAGGTGCGAACCCGAGAGCGCTCCGAGGTGCCCACGAAGTCGAAAGTCGGGTTAATTGCATTGTTTTCCCCGGGTGCGCTCCGAGGTGCGCAACATCGGTGCGCACCAAGGAGGGCTCCGAAGTGTGCTCCAAGGTGCGCACGATTCGGAGCTCGGTTTGCCCGGGGTGCGCACACCTTGGCTGGGTTGCGCACCCTTTGTGCGCTCCAAGGTGCGCACGAAGTCGGAGCTCGGTTTGCCCCGGGTGCGCACCTTCGCCAGGGTGCGCACCTTGATGCGCACGCCTTGGCTGGGCTGCGCACCTTGGTGGGCGCCATGGTGCGCACCTTTCGTGCGCTCCAAGGTGCGCACGAAGTCGGAGCTCGGTTTGCCCCGGGTGCGCACCTTGGTGGGCGCCATGGTGCACTCCGAGGTGCCCAAGATTGGTGCGCACCAAGGAGCGCTCCGAAGTGCGCTCCAAGGTGCGCAGGTGCGCGCGAAGTCGAAAGTTGGGTTAATTGTCCGGTTTGCCTCGGGTGCGCACCTTGCGTGCACCTTCGCCAGGGTGGGCGCCTTGGTGCGCACACCTTGGCTGGGCTGCGCACCCGGGCGCGCACACCTTGGCACCCGCGTTTCCTTCATTTTAAATTTTTTTTTTTTACAATCTCTCAAGTGGGAAATTCTATAATCTCAACTTTTTTTGCCTTTTCAGGAAACTTTTGAATGGAGCGCATCATTGGTGCGCTCCGAAGTGTGCTCCAAGGTGCGCACCTCTGGTGTGCTCCAAAGCTCTCTCGAGCTGCGTGCACCTGCCCCGGCCGCGCACCCGGCCCCGCCCAGCTTCGCTCACCTGTCCCGGGCGTCTGGTGCGGAACCTTAGAGTAAGAAACATCACCGTGCACCTTGGCCAACGTGCGCGACTCGACCGAGCGCGCACTGGCCGAGGTGCACACCGATTTCACCTGGGTGCGCGCGCAGCACCTCGGGCGCACCGGGGTGCGCGCACAACGCCCGGGTTGCACCGTGGCCTGTGTGCTCGGGGCGCCTCGGGTGCGCGCTCGGTGTCGCCCCCGCGCGCGCGGTAGTGCGGGCAGCGCACCCCGGCCCGGCCCGGCCCCGACGAGAACGCAAACGGGCAAAAGGTTTATTCAAATAGCATTGCGACGCCCGGCGAAAAACTAAAAAAGGGTGCAACACCGGGACTTCCCGGGAGGTCACCCATCCCAGTACTACTCCGGCCCAAGCGCGCTTAACTGCGGAGTTCTGATGGGATCCGGTGCACTAACGCTGGTATGATCGCACCCGTTATGAGCTTGTCGCAGTGTGTACTTAGCAAACCGCGACCCACGTGCGAATCCACCCCGGCCACCCACCCCCGTCGAGGTGCACACCCTCCCTCGCGAAGTGCGCCCCGTTCGCCAAGTGTGAGCCCTGCCCGGGTGCGCGCACCTTGCTAGGGCGTCGGGTGTGCACCCGGCCCGGCCTACGTGCGTGCACCTGGACGGGGCGTCGTGTGCGTGCAGTGTCCCGTCTGCAACGCGGTGCCCACACACCACCTCGGGCGCAACGACCTGCGCTCACATGTGGGCCGAGTGCACCTTGGTGCATGTTCGGGGCGCCTCGGGTGCACGCTCGATCTTGCCCCGGTGCACCAAGGCGCTCGGTTTGCCCCGGGTGCGCACTTGGTGCAAGGTGGGCACCCAAAATAGGGATCAAGCACCAAAACACAAGTTTCGGGATGCAAAATGGGACCCAAGGACCACAAATGCGTTCCAAGACCCATGATGGGTCCACGAGAACAAAAATGTGTTCCGAGACTTAATAAACAAATATTGGGTTTTAGGAGAAGAAACATGCTCTGATGCCCAAAACGAGAATCGACCCCGAAAAGGCCACAGGCCAAAAGTGGGATGCGAGACAAAAAAAAATGGGACCCGAGGACCAAAATTGGGTTCCCAGGTCGAAGACAGGGCAACCGGACAAGAAACGACCTCTAAGGCTCGAAATGAGTCCCGACGACTAAAACTTGACAAGAAGCACCCATCAGGCACCCAACTCGACACCCATGGGATGCCGACCCACCCGGGCTTCCACCTAGCACACCTTGGCACCCACCCACCCTCGCACCCAACCTCGCACCCAACTTAGCACCTTTGAACCCACATTGGCACTCACCCTGACCCTGGCACCTTGGAACCCACATTGGCACTCACCTTGACCCTGGCACCCACCTTTGCACTCACCTTGGGACCCACCCTGGCTCCCACCTCGGCACCCACCCAGACACCCACCTTGGTTCCTTGGCACCCACCTTGGATCCTTGGCACCCACCCCGACACCCACCTTGGCACGCAACTTGGCTACTTGCCACCCACCTTGGCTCCTTGACGCCCACCCCGACAACCACCCCGTGACCTACCCTGGCTAGGGTTGGTGCACACCCACCCTGGTGCCCACCTTGGCACCCACCCCATGACCCACCTTGGCACGCACCTTAGTACCCACCCCGTTACCCACCCTAGGACCCACCCCGTGACCCACCTTGGCCAGGGTGGGTGCCTTGGTGCGCACAACTTGCCTGGGCTGCACACCAGGGCGGGCTCAAGATGGCACCCGCGTTCCGTTTTTTTCACTATCTTTCAAAACGGAAATTTTAAAATCTCGTTTTTTTTTTTTTTTTGCCTTTTCTGGAAATTAGTGAAGGCAGCGCATCAAAGGTGCGCAATGCTGGTGCGAACCCGGGAGCGCTCCGATGTGTGCTCCAAGGTGCGGCGTGCACGAAGTCCGAGCCCGGCTTGCCCCGGGTGCGCACCTCGCGTGCACCTTCGCCGGGGTGAGCACCTTGGCTGGGTTGCGCGCCCTGGTGCGCACCAAGGAGCGCTCTGAAGTGTGCTCCAAGGTGCGGCGTGCACGAAGTCGGAGCTCGGTTTGCCCCGGGTGTGCACCTCGGGTGCGCACCTCGCGTGCACCTTCGCTGCGGTGGGCACCTTGGCTGGGTTGCGCGCCTTGGTGGGCACCATGCAGTGCACGAAGTCGGAGCCCGGTTTGCCCCGGGCGCGCACCTCCGCCAGGGTGGGCACCTTGGTGCGCACAACTTGCCTGGGCTGCGCACCAGGAAGGGCTCAAGATGGCACCCGCGTTCCGTTTTTTTCACTATCTTTCAGAACGGAAATTTTAAAATATCGTTTTTTTTTGCCTTTTCTGGAAATTAGTGAAGGCAGCGCATCAAAGGTGCGCAACGCTGGTGCGAACCTGGGAGCGCTCCGATGTGTGCTCCAAGGTGCGGCGTGCACGAAGTCGGAGCCCGGTTTGCCCCGGGTGCGCCCTGGTGGGCACCATGGTGCGCACCAAGGAGCGCTCCGAAGTGTGCTCCAAGGTGCGGCCTGCACGAAGTCGGAGCCCGGTTTGCCCCGGGCGTGCACCGCGGGTGGGCACCTTGGTGCGCATGCCTTGCCTGGGCTGCGCACCAGGGCGGGCTCAAGATGGCACCCGCGTTCCGTTTTTTTCACTATCTTTCAAAACGGAAATTTTAAAATCTCATTTTTTTTTGCCTTTTCTGGAAATTAGTGAAGGCAGCGCATCAAAGGTGCGCACCTCGCTGCCCACCACGGTGCGCAACGCCGGTGGGCACCCGGGAGTGCTTCGAAGTGTGCTCCAAGGTGCTGCGTGCACGTTGTCGGAGCCCGGTTTGCCCCGGGTGCGCACCTCGCGTGCACCTTCGTCGGGGTGGGCACCTTGGCTGGGTTTGCCCCGGCTGCGCTCCGAAGCGGGGTTATTGGAGCGCCGCCTCTTTTTTTGTCGGAGCGTTTGGTGGGGTTTCTCGCATTGGCTCTTCCCAGGCCCGGTTGCCACCCTGGCGCGCACGAAGTCGGAAGTAGGGTTAATTGCCCGGGTGCGCACCTTTGCCAGGGTGGGCACCTTACCTGGGCTGTGCACCAGGGCGGGCTCAAGATGGCACCCGCGTTCCGTTTTTTTCACTATCTTTCAAAACGGAAATTTTAAAATCCCCTCTTTTTTTTGCCTTTTCTGGAAATTAGTGAAGGCAGCGCATCAAAGGTGCGCACCTCGCTGCCCACCTTGGTGTGCTCTGAGGTGCGCACCCGGGAGCGCTACGAAGTGTGCTCCAAGGTGCGGCGTGCACGTTGTCGGAGCCCGGTTTGCCCCGGGTGCGCACCTCGCCTGCACCTTGGCCGGGGTGGGCACCCTGGCTGGGTTTGCCCAGGGTGCGCTCCGAAGCGGGGTTACTGGAGCGCCCCCTCTTTTTTTGTCAGAGCGTTTGGTGGGGTTTCTCGCATTGGCTCTTCCCAGGCCCGGTTGTTGGGTGCGCTCCCACCCTGGCGCGCGCGAAGTTGGAAGTTGGGTTAATTGCCCGGGCGCGCACCTTCGCCAGGGTGGGCACCTTGGTGCGCACACCTTGGCTGGGCTGCGCACCAGGGCGGGCTCAAGATGGCACCAGCATTCCCTTTTTCTCACTATCTTTCAAAACGGAAATTTTAAAATCTCGTTTTTTTTTGCCTTTTATGGAAATTAGTGAAGGCATCGCATCAAAGGTGCGCACCTCGCTGCCCACCTTGGTGTGCTCCGAGGTGCCCACCACGGTGCGCTCCGAGGTGCCCACCACGGTGCGCAACGCCGGTGCGAACCCGGGAGCGCCCCGATGTGTGCTCCAAGGTGCGGCGTGCACGAAGCCGGACCCCGGTTTGCCCCGGGTGCGCACCTCGCGTGCACCTTGGTGCGCACACCTTGGCTGGGTTGCGCGGCCTGGTGGGCACCATGGTGCGCACCAAGGAGCGCTCCAAAGTGTGCTCCAAGGTGCGGCGTGCACGAAGTCCTAGCCCGGTTTGCCCCGGGTGCGCACCTTCGCCGCGGTGGGCACCATGGCGTGCACGAAGTCGGAGCCCGGTTTGCCCCGGGTGCGCACCTCGCGTGCACCTTCGCCGGGGTGGGCACCTCGGCTGGGTTGCGCGCCCTGGTGCGCACCAAGGAGCGCTCCGAAGTGTGCTCCAAGGTGCGGCGTGCACGAAGTCGGAGCCCGGTTTGCCCCGGGTGCGCACCTTCGCCGCGGTGGGCACCCTGGTGCGCACCATGGCGTGCACGAAGTCGGAGCCCGGTTTGCCCCGGGTGCGCACCTCGCGTGCACCTTCGGCGGGGTTGCGCGCCCTGGTGCGCACCAAGGAGCGCTCCGAAGTGTGCTCCAAGGTGCGGCGTGCACGAAGTCGGAGCCCGGTTTGCCCCGGGTGCGCACCTCGCGTGCACCTTCGGCGGGGTTGCGCGCCCTGGTGGGCACCATGGTGCGCACCAAGGAGCGCTCCGAAGTGTGCTCCAAGGTGCGGCGTGCACGAAGTCGGAGCCCGGTTTGCCCCGGGTGCGCACCTCGCGTGCACCTTCGCCGCGGTGGGCACCATGGCGTGCACGAAGTCGGAGCCCGGTTTGCCCCGGGTGCGCACCTCGCGTGCACCTTCGCCGGGGTGGGCACCTCGGCTGGGTTGCGCGCCCTGGTGCGCACCAAGGAGCGCTCCGAAGTGTGCTCCAAGGTGCGGCGTGCACGAAGTCGGAGCCCGGTTTGCCCCGGGTGCGCACCTCGCGTGCACCTTCGGCGCGGTGGGCACCATGGCGTGCACGAAGTCGGAGCCCGGTTTGCCCCGGGTGCGCACCCCGCGTGCACCTTCGCCGGGGTGGGCACCTCGGCTGGGTTGCGCGCCCTGGTGCGCACCAAGGAGCGCTCCGAAGTGTGCTCCAAGGTGCGGCGTGCACGAAGTCGGAGCCCGGTTTGCCCCGGGTGCGCACCTCGCGTGCACCTTCGCCGCGGTGGGCACCTTGGCTGGGTTGGGCACCATTGAGCGCTCCGAAGTGTGCTCCAAGGTGCGCACCATGGCCCTCCAAGGTGCGCAGCATGGCGTGCACGAAGTCGGAGCCCGGTTTGCCCCGGGTGCGCACCTCGCGTGCACCTTCGCCAGGGTGGGCACCTCGGTGCGCACACCTTCTCAATGTTTTCTTGCCTTTTCTGGAAATTGGTGAAGGCAGCGCATCAAAGGTGCGCACCTCGGTGTGCTCCGAGGTGCGAACCCGAGAGCGCTCCGAGGTGCCCACGAAGTCGAAAGTCGGGTTAATTGCATTGTTTTCCCCGGGTGCGCTCCGAGGTGCGCAACATCGGTGCGCACCAAGGAGGGCTCCGAAGTGTGCTCCAAGGTGCGCACGATTCGGAGCTCGGTTTGCCCGGGGTGCGCACACCTTGGCTGGGTTGCGCACCCTTTGTGCGCTCCAAGGTGCGCACGAAGTCGGAGCTCGGTTTGCCCCGGGTGCGCACCTTCGCCAGGGTGCGCACCTTGATGCGCACGCCTTGGCTGGGCTGCGCACCTTGGTGGGCGCCATGGTGCGCACCTTTCGTGCGCTCCAAGGTGCGCACGAAGTCGGAGCTCGGTTTGCCCCGGGTGCGCACCTTGGTGGGCGCCATGGTGCACTCCGAGGTGCCCAAGATTGGTGCGCACCAAGGAGCGCTCCGAAGTGCGCTCCAAGGTGCGCAGGTGCGCGCGAAGTCGAAAGTTGGGTTAATTGTCCGGTTTGCCTCGGGTGCGCACCTTGCGTGCACCTTCGCCAGGGTGGGCGCCTTGGTGCGCACACCTTGGCTGGGCTGCGCACCCGGGCGCGCACACCTTGGCACCCGCGTTTCCTTCATTTTAAATTTTTTTTTTTTACAATCTCTCAAGTGGGAAATTCTATAATCTCAACTTTTTTTGCCTTTTCAGGAAACTTTTGAATGGAGCGCATCATTGGTGCGCTCCGAAGTGTGCTCCAAGGTGCGCACCTCTGGTGTGCTCCAAAGCTCTCTCTAGCTGCGTGCACCTGCCCCGGCCGCGCACCCGGCCCCGCCCAGCTTCGCTCACCTGTCCCGGGCGTCTGGTGCGGAACCTTAGAGTAAGAAACATCACCGTGCACCTTGGCCAACGTGCGCGACTCGACCGAGCGCGCACTGGCCGAGGTGCACACCGATTTCACCTGGGTGCGCGCGCAGCACCTCGGGCGCACCGGGGTGCGCGCACAACGCCCGGGTTGCACCGTGGCCTGTGTGCTCGGGGCGCCTCGGGTGCGCGCTCGGTGTCGCCCCCGCGCGCGCGGTAGTGCGGGCAGCGCACCCCGGCCCGGCCCGGCCCCGACGAGAACGCAAACGGGCAAAAGGTTTATTCAAATAGCATTGCGACGCCCGGCGAAAAACTAAGAAAGGGTGCAACACCGGGACTTCCCGGGAGGTCACCCATCCCAGTACTACTCCGGCCCAAGCGCGCTTAACTGCGGAGTTCTGATGGGATCCGGTGCACTAACGCTGGTATGATCGCACCCGTTATGAGCTTGTCGCAGTGTGTACTTAGCAAACCGCGACCCACGTGCGAATCCACCCCGGCCACCCACCCCCGTCGAGGTGCACACCCTCCCTCGCGAAGTGCGCCCCGTTCGCCAAGTGTGAGCCCTGCCCGGGTGCGCGCACCTTGCTAGGGCGTCGGGTGTGCACCCGGCCCGGCCTACGTGCGTGCACCTGGACGGGGCGTCGTGTGCGTGCAGTGTCCCGTCTGCAACGCGGTGCCCACACACCACCTCGGGCGCAACGACCTGCGCTCACATGTGGGCCGAGTGCACCTTGGTGCATGTTCGGGGCGCCTCGGGTGCACGCTCGATCTTGCCCCGGTGCACCAAGGCGCTCGGTTTGCCCCGGGTGCGCACTTGGTGCAAGGTGGGCACCCAAAATAGGGATCAAGCACCAAAACACAAGTTTCGGGATGCAAAATGGGACCCAAGGACCACAAATGCGTTCCAAGACCCATGATGGGTCCACGAGAACAAAAATGTGTTCCGAGACTTAATAAACAAATATTGGGTTTTAGGAGAAGAAACATGCTCTGATGCCCAAAACGAGAATCGACCCCGAAAAGGCCACAGGCCAAAAGTGGGATGCGAGACAAAAAAAAATGGGACCCGAGGACCAAAATTGGGTTCCCAGGTCGAAGACAGGGCAACCGGACAAGAAACGACCTCTAAGGCTCGAAATGAGTCCCGACGACTAAAACTTGACAAGAAGCACCCATCAGGCACCCAACTCGACACCCATGGGATGCCGACCCACCCGGGCTTCCACCTAGCACACCTTGGCACCCACCCACCCTCGCACCCAACCTCGCACCCAACTTAGCACCTTTGAACCCACATTGGCACTCACCCTGACCCTGGCACCTTGGAACCCACATTGGCACTCACCTTGACCCTGGCACCCACCTTTGCACTCACCTTGGGACCCACCCTGGCTCCCACCTCGGCACCCACCCAGACACCCACCTTGGTTCCTTGGCACCCACCTTGGATCCTTGGCACCCACCCCGACACCCACCTTGGCACGCAACTTGGCTACTTGCCACCCACCTTGGCTCCTTGACGCCCACCCCGACAACCACCCCGTGACCTACCCTGGCTAGGGTTGGTGCACACCCACCCTGGTGCCCACCTTGGCACCCACCCCATGACCCACCTTGGCACGCACCTTAGTACCCACCCCGTTACCCACCCTAGGACCCACCCCGTGACCCACCTTGGCCAGGGTGGGTGCCTTGGTGCGCACAACTTGCCTGGGCTGCACACCAGGGCGGGCTCAAGATGGCACCCGCGTTCCGTTTTTTTCACTATCTTTCAAAACGGAAATTTTAAAATCTCGTTTTTTTTTTTTTTTTGCCTTTTCTGGAAATTAGTGAAGGCAGCGCATCAAAGGTGCGCAATGCTGGTGCGAACCCGGGAGCGCTCCGATGTGTGCTCCAAGGTGCGGCGTGCACGAAGTCCGAGCCCGGCTTGCCCCGGGTGCGCACCTCGCGTGCACCTTCGCCGGGGTGAGCACCTTGGCTGGGTTGCGCGCCCTGGTGCGCACCAAGGAGCGCTCTGAAGTGTGCTCCAAGGTGCGGCGTGCACGAAGTCGGAGCTCGGTTTGCCCCGGGTGTGCACCTCGGGTGCGCACCTCGCGTGCACCTTCGCTGCGGTGGGCACCTTGGCTGGGTTGCGCGCCTTGGTGGGCACCATGCAGTGCACGAAGTCGGAGCCCGGTTTGCCCCGGGCGCGCACCTCCGCCAGGGTGGGCACCTTGGTGCGCACAACTTGCCTGGGCTGCGCACCAGGAAGGGCTCAAGATGGCACCCGCGTTCCGTTTTTTTCACTATCTTTCAGAACGGAAATTTTAAAATATCGTTTTTTTTTGCCTTTTCTGGAAATTAGTGAAGGCAGCGCATCAAAGGTGCGCAACGCTGGTGCGAACCTGGGAGCGCTCCGATGTGTGCTCCAAGGTGCGGCGTGCACGAAGTCGGAGCCCGGTTTGCCCCGGGTGCGCCCTGGTGGGCACCATGGTGCGCACCAAGGAGCGCTCCGAAGTGTGCTCCAAGGTGCGGCCTGCACGAAGTCGGAGCCCGGTTTGCCCCGGGCGTGCACCGCGGGTGGGCACCTTGGTGCGCATGCCTTGCCTGGGCTGCGCACCAGGGCGGGCTCAAGATGGCACCCGCGTTCCGTTTTTTTCACTATCTTTCAAAACGGAAATTTTAAAATCTCATTTTTTTTTGCCTTTTCTGGAAATTAGTGAAGGCAGCGCATCAAAGGTGCGCACCTCGCTGCCCACCACGGTGCGCAACGCCGGTGGGCACCCGGGAGTGCTTCGAAGTGTGCTCCAAGGTGCTGCGTGCACGTTGTCGGAGCCCGGTTTGCCCCGGGTGCGCACCTCGCGTGCACCTTCGTCGGGGTGGGCACCTTGGCTGGGTTTGCCCCGGCTGCGCTCCGAAGCGGGGTTATTGGAGCGCCGCCTCTTTTTTTGTCGGAGCGTTTGGTGGGGTTTCTCGCATTGGCTCTTCCCAGGCCCGGTTGCCACCCTGGCGCGCACGAAGTCGGAAGTAGGGTTAATTGCCCGGGTGCGCACCTTTGCCAGGGTGGGCACCTTACCTGGGCTGTGCACCAGGGCGGGCTCAAGATGGCACCCGCGTTCCGTTTTTTTCACTATCTTTCAAAACGGAAATTTTAAAATCTCCTCTTTTTTTTGCCTTTTCTGGAAATTAGTGAAGGCAGCGCATCAAAGGTGCGCACCTCGCTGCCCACCTTGGTGTGCTCTGAGGTGCGCACCCGGGAGCGCTACGAAGTGTGCTCCAAGGTGCGGCGTGCACGTTGTCGGAGCCCGGTTTGCCCCGGGTGCGCACCTCGCCTGCACCTTGGCCGGGGTGGGCACCCTGGCTGGGTTTGCCCAGGGTGCGCTCCGAAGCGGGGTTACTGGAGCGCCCCCTCTTTTTTTGTCAGAGCGTTTGGTGGGGTTTCTCGCATTGGCTCTTCCCAGGCCCGGTTGTTGGGTGCGCTCCCACCCTGGCGCGCGCGAAGTTGGAAGTTGGGTTAATTGCCCGGGCGCGCACCTTCGCCAGGGTGGGCACCTTGGTGCGCACACCTTGGCTGGGCTGCGCACCAGGGCGGGCTCAAGATGGCACCAGCATTCCCTTTTTCTCACTATCTTTCAAAACGGAAATTTTAAAATCTCGTTTTTTTTTGCCTTTTATGGAAATTAGTGAAGGCATCGCATCAAAGGTGCGCACCTCGCTGCCCACCTTGGTGTGCTCCGAGGTGCCCACCACGGTGCGCTCCGAGGTGCCCACCACGGTGCGCAACGCCGGTGCGAACCCGGGAGCGCCCCGATGTGTGCTCCAAGGTGCGGCGTGCACGAAGCCGGACCCCGGTTTGCCCCGGGTGCGCACCTCGCGTGCACCTTGGTGCGCACACCTTGGCTGGGTTGCGCGGCCTGGTGGGCACCATGGTGCGCACCAAGGAGCGCTCCAAAGTGTGCTCCAAGGTGCGGCGTGCACGAAGTCCTAGCCCGGTTTGCCCCGGGTGCGCACCTTCGCCGCGGTGGGCACCATGGCGTGCACGAAGTCGGAGCCCGGTTTGCCCCGGGTGCGCACCTCGCGTGCACCTTCGCCGGGGTGGGCACCTCGGCTGGGTTGCGCGCCCTGGTGCGCACCAAGGAGCGCTCCGAAGTGTGCTCCAAGGTGCGGCGTGCACGAAGTCGGAGCCCGGTTTGCCCCGGGTGCGCACCTTCGCCGCGGTGGGCACCCTGGTGCGCACCATGGCGTGCACGAAGTCGGAGCCCGGTTTGCCCCGGGTGCGCACCTCGCGTGCACCTTCGGCGGGGTTGCGCGCCCTGGTGCGCACCAAGGAGCGCTCCGAAGTGTGCTCCAAGGTGCGGCGTGCACGAAGTCGGAGCCCGGTTTGCCCCGGGTGCGCACCTCGCGTGCACCTTCGGCGGGGTTGCGCGCCCTGGTGGGCACCATGGTGCGCACCAAGGAGCGCTCCGAAGTGTGCTCCAAGGTGCGGCGTGCACGAAGTCGGAGCCCGGTTTGCCCCGGGTGCGCACCTCGCGTGCACCTTCGCCGCGGTGGGCACCATGGCGTGCACGAAGTCGGAGCCCGGTTTGCCCCGGGTGCGCACCTCGCGTGCACCTTCGCCGGGGTGGGCACCTCGGCTGGGTTGCGCGCCCTGGTGCGCACCAAGGAGCGCTCCGAAGTGTGCTCCAAGGTGCGGCGTGCACGAAGTCGGAGCCCGGTTTGCCCCGGGTGCGCACCTCGCGTGCACCTTCGCCGCGGTGGGCACCATGGCGTGCACGAAGTCGGAGCCCGGTTTGCCCCGGGTGCGCACCCCGCGTGCACCTTCGCCGGGGTGGGCACCTCGGCTGGGTTGCGCGCCCTGGTGCGCACCAAGGAGCGCTCCGAAGTGTGCTCCAAGGTGCGGCGTGCACGAAGTCGGAGCCCGGTTTGCCCCGGGTGCGCACCTCGCGTGCACCTTCGCCGCGGTGGGCACCTTGGCTGGGTTGGGCACCATTGAGCGCTCCGAAGTGTGCTCCAAGGTGCGCACCATGGCCCTCCAAGGTGCGCAGCATGGCGTGCACGAAGTCGGAGCCCGGTTTGCCCCGGGTGCGCACCTCGCGTGCACCTTCGCCAGGGTGGGCACCTCGGTGCGCACACCTTCTCAATGTTTTCTTGCCTTTTCTGGAAATTGGTGAAGGCAGCGCATCAAAGGTGCGCACCTCGGTGTGCTCCGAGGTGCGAACCCGAGAGCGCTCCGAGGTGCCCACGAAGTCGAAAGTCGGGTTAATTGCATTGTTTTCCCCGGGTGCGCTCCGAGGTGCGCAACATCGGTGCGCACCAAGGAGGGCTCCGAAGTGTGCTCCAAGGTGCGCACGATTCGGAGCTCGGTTTGCCCGGGGTGCGCACACCTTGGCTGGGTTGCGCACCCTTTGTGCGCTCCAAGGTGCGCACGAAGTCGGAGCTCGGTTTGCCCCGGGTGCGCACCTTCGCCAGGGTGCGCACCTTGATGCGCACGCCTTGGCTGGGCTGCGCACCTTGGTGGGCGCCATGGTGCGCACCTTTCGTGCGCTCCAAGGTGCGCACGAAGTCGGAGCTCGGTTTGCCCCGGGTGCGCACCTTGGTGGGCGCCATGGTGCACTCCGAGGTGCCCAAGATTGGTGCGCACCAAGGAGCGCTCCGAAGTGCGCTCCAAGGTGCGCAGGTGCGCGCGAAGTCGAAAGTTGGGTTAATTGTCCGGTTTGCCTCGGGTGCGCACCTTGCGTGCACCTTCGCCAGGGTGGGCGCCTTGGTGCGCACACCTTGGCTGGGCTGCGCACCCGGGCGCGCACACCTTGGCACCCGCGTTTCCTTCATTTTAAATTTTTTTTTTTTACAATCTCTCAAGTGGGAAATTCTATAATCTCAACTTTTTTTGCCTTTTCAGGAAACTTTTGAATGGAGCGCATCATTGGTGCGCTCCGAAGTGTGCTCCAAGGTGCGCACCTCTGGTGTGCTCCAAAGCTCTCTCCAGCTGCGTGCACCTGCCCCGGCCGCGCACCCGGCCCCGCCCAGCTTCGCTCACCTGTCCCGGGCGTCTGGTGCGGAACCTTAGAGTAAGAAACATCACCGTGCACCTTGGCCAACGTGCGCGACTCGACCGAGCGCGCACTGGCCGAGGTGCACACCGATTTCACCTGGGTGCGCGCGCAGCACCTCGGGCGCACCGGGGTGCGCGCACAACGCCCGGGTTGCACCGTGGCCTGTGTGCTCGGGGCGCCTCGGGTGCGCGCTCGGTGTCGCCCCCGCGCGCGCGGTAGTGCGGGCAGCGCACCCCGGCCCGGCCCGGCCCCGACGAGAACGCAAACGGGCAAAAGGTTTATTCAAATAGCATTGCGACGCCCGGCGAAAAACTAAGAAAGGGTGCAACACCGGGACTTCCCGGGAGGTCACCCATCCCAGTACTACTCCGGCCCAAGCGCGCTTAACTGCGGAGTTCTGATGGGATCCGGTGCACTAACGCTGGTATGATCGCACCCGTTATGAGCTTGTCGCAGTGTGTACTTAGCAAACCGCGACCCACGTGCGAATCCACCCCGGCCACCCACCCCCGTCGAGGTGCACACCCTCCCTCGCGAAGTGCGCCCCGTTCGCCAAGTGTGAGCCCTGCCCGGGTGCGCGCACCTTGCTAGGGCGTCGGGTGTGCACCCGGCCCGGCCTACGTGCGTGCACCTGGACGGGGCGTCGTGTGCGTGCAGTGTCCCGTCTGCAACGCGGTGCCCACACACCACCTCGGGCGCAACGACCTGCGCTCACATGTGGGCCGAGTGCACCTTGGTGCATGTTCGGGGCGCCTCGGGTGCACGCTCGATCTTGCCCCGGTGCACCAAGGCGCTCGGTTTGCCCCGGGTGCGCACTTGGTGCAAGGTGGGCACCCAAAATAGGGATCAAGCACCAAAACACAAGTTTCGGGATGCAAAATGGGACCCAAGGACCACAAATGCGTTCCAAGACCCATGATGGGTCCACGAGAACAAAAATGTGTTCCGAGACTTAATAAACAAATATTGGGTTTTAGGAGAAGAAACATGCTCTGATGCCCAAAACGAGAATCGACCCCGAAAAGGCCACAGGCCAAAAGTGGGATGCGAGACAAAAAAAAATGGGACCCGAGGACCAAAATTGGGTTCCCAGGTCGAAGACAGGGCAACCGGACAAGAAACGACCTCTAAGGCTCGAAATGAGTCCCGACGACTAAAACTTGACAAGAAGCACCCATCAGGCACCCAACTCGACACCCATGGGATGCCGACCCACCCGGGCTTCCACCTAGCACACCTTGGCACCCACCCACCCTCGCACCCAACCTCGCACCCAACTTAGCACCTTTGAACCCACATTGGCACTCACCCTGACCCTGGCACCTTGGAACCCACATTGGCACTCACCTTGACCCTGGCACCCACCTTTGCACTCACCTTGGGACCCACCCTGGCTCCCACCTCGGCACCCACCCAGACACCCACCTTGGTTCCTTGGCACCCACCTTGGATCCTTGGCACCCACCCCGACACCCACCTTGGCACGCAACTTGGCTACTTGCCACCCACCTTGGCTCCTTGACGCCCACCCCGACAACCACCCCGTGACCTACCCTGGCTAGGGTTGGTGCACACCCACCCTGGTGCCCACCTTGGCACCCACCCCATGACCCACCTTGGCACGCACCTTAGTACCCACCCCGTTACCCACCCTAGGACCCACCCCGTGACCCACCTTGGCCAGGGTGGGTGCCTTGGTGCGCACAACTTGCCTGGGCTGCACACCAGGGCGGGCTCAAGATGGCACCCGCGTTCCGTTTTTTTCACTATCTTTCAAAACGGAAATTTTAAAATCTCGTTTTTTTTTTTTTTTTGCCTTTTCTGGAAATTAGTGAAGGCAGCGCATCAAAGGTGCGCAATGCTGGTGCGAACCCGGGAGCGCTCCGATGTGTGCTCCAAGGTGCGGCGTGCACGAAGTCCGAGCCCGGCTTGCCCCGGGTGCGCACCTCGCGTGCACCTTCGCCGGGGTGAGCACCTTGGCTGGGTTGCGCGCCCTGGTGCGCACCAAGGAGCGCTCTGAAGTGTGCTCCAAGGTGCGGCGTGCACGAAGTCGGAGCTCGGTTTGCCCCGGGTGTGCACCTCGGGTGCGCACCTCGCGTGCACCTTCGCTGCGGTGGGCACCTTGGCTGGGTTGCGCGCCTTGGTGGGCACCATGCAGTGCACGAAGTCGGAGCCCGGTTTGCCCCGGGCGCGCACCTCCGCCAGGGTGGGCACCTTGGTGCGCACAACTTGCCTGGGCTGCGCACCAGGAAGGGCTCAAGATGGCACCCGCGTTCCGTTTTTTTCACTATCTTTCAGAACGGAAATTTTAAAATATCGTTTTTTTTTGCCTTTTCTGGAAATTAGTGAAGGCAGCGCATCAAAGGTGCGCAACGCTGGTGCGAACCTGGGAGCGCTCCGATGTGTGCTCCAAGGTGCGGCGTGCACGAAGTCGGAGCCCGGTTTGCCCCGGGTGCGCCCTGGTGGGCACCATGGTGCGCACCAAGGAGCGCTCCGAAGTGTGCTCCAAGGTGCGGCCTGCACGAAGTCGGAGCCCGGTTTGCCCCGGGCGTGCACCGCGGGTGGGCACCTTGGTGCGCATGCCTTGCCTGGGCTGCGCACCAGGGCGGGCTCAAGATGGCACCCGCGTTCCGTTTTTTTCACTATCTTTCAAAACGGAAATTTTAAAATCTCATTTTTTTTTGCCTTTTCTGGAAATTAGTGAAGGCAGCGCATCAAAGGTGCGCACCTCGCTGCCCACCACGGTGCGCAACGCCGGTGGGCACCCGGGAGTGCTTCGAAGTGTGCTCCAAGGTGCTGCGTGCACGTTGTCGGAGCCCGGTTTGCCCCGGGTGCGCACCTCGCGTGCACCTTCGTCGGGGTGGGCACCTTGGCTGGGTTTGCCCCGGCTGCGCTCCGAAGCGGGGTTATTGGAGCGCCGCCTCTTTTTTTGTCGGAGCGTTTGGTGGGGTTTCTCGCATTGGCTCTTCCCAGGCCCGGTTGCCACCCTGGCGCGCACGAAGTCGGAAGTAGGGTTAATTGCCCGGGTGCGCACCTTTGCCAGGGTGGGCACCTTACCTGGGCTGTGCACCAGGGCGGGCTCAAGATGGCACCCGCGTTCCGTTTTTTTCACTATCTTTCAAAACGGAAATTTTAAAATCTCCTCTTTTTTTTGCCTTTTCTGGAAATTAGTGAAGGCAGCGCATCAAAGGTGCGCACCTCGCTGCCCACCTTGGTGTGCTCTGAGGTGCGCACCCGGGAGCGCTACGAAGTGTGCTCCAAGGTGCGGCGTGCACGTTGTCGGAGCCCGGTTTGCCCCGGGTGCGCACCTCGCCTGCACCTTGGCCGGGGTGGGCACCCTGGCTGGGTTTGCCCAGGGTGCGCTCCGAAGCGGGGTTACTGGAGCGCCCCCTCTTTTTTTGTCAGAGCGTTTGGTGGGGTTTCTCGCATTGGCTCTTCCCAGGCCCGGTTGTTGGGTGCGCTCCCACCCTGGCGCGCGCGAAGTTGGAAGTTGGGTTAATTGCCCGGGCGCGCACCTTCGCCAGGGTGGGCACCTTGGTGCGCACACCTTGGCTGGGCTGCGCACCAGGGCGGGCTCAAGATGGCACCAGCATTCCCTTTTTCTCACTATCTTTCAAAACGGAAATTTTAAAATCTCGTTTTTTTTTGCCTTTTATGGAAATTAGTGAAGGCATCGCATCAAAGGTGCGCACCTCGCTGCCCACCTTGGTGTGCTCCGAGGTGCCCACCACGGTGCGCTCCGAGGTGCCCACCACGGTGCGCAACGCCGGTGCGAACCCGGGAGCGCCCCGATGTGTGCTCCAAGGTGCGGCGTGCACGAAGCCGGACCCCGGTTTGCCCCGGGTGCGCACCTCGCGTGCACCTTGGTGCGCACACCTTGGCTGGGTTGCGCGGCCTGGTGGGCACCATGGTGCGCACCAAGGAGCGCTCCAAAGTGTGCTCCAAGGTGCGGCGTGCACGAAGTCCTAGCCCGGTTTGCCCCGGGTGCGCACCTTCGCCGCGGTGGGCACCATGGCGTGCACGAAGTCGGAGCCCGGTTTGCCCCGGGTGCGCACCTCGCGTGCACCTTCGCCGGGGTGGGCACCTCGGCTGGGTTGCGCGCCCTGGTGCGCACCAAGGAGCGCTCCGAAGTGTGCTCCAAGGTGCGGCGTGCACGAAGTCGGAGCCCGGTTTGCCCCGGGTGCGCACCTTCGCCGCGGTGGGCACCCTGGTGCGCACCATGGCGTGCACGAAGTCGGAGCCCGGTTTGCCCCGGGTGCGCACCTCGCGTGCACCTTCGGCGGGGTTGCGCGCCCTGGTGCGCACCAAGGAGCGCTCCGAAGTGTGCTCCAAGGTGCGGCGTGCACGAAGTCGGAGCCCGGTTTGCCCCGGGTGCGCACCTCGCGTGCACCTTCGGCGGGGTTGCGCGCCCTGGTGGGCACCATGGTGCGCACCAAGGAGCGCTCCGAAGTGTGCTCCAAGGTGCGGCGTGCACGAAGTCGGAGCCCGGTTTGCCCCGGGTGCGCACCTCGCGTGCACCTTCGCCGCGGTGGGCACCATGGCGTGCACGAAGTCGGAGCCCGGTTTGCCCCGGGTGCGCACCTCGCGTGCACCTTCGCCGGGGTGGGCACCTCGGCTGGGTTGCGCGCCCTGGTGCGCACCAAGGAGCGCTCCGAAGTGTGCTCCAAGGTGCGGCGTGCACGAAGTCGGAGCCCGGTTTGCCCCGGGTGCGCACCTCGCGTGCACCTTCGCCGCGGTGGGCACCATGGCGTGCACGAAGTCGGAGCCCGGTTTGCCCCGGGTGCGCACCCCGCGTGCACCTTCGCCGGGGTGGGCACCTCGGCTGGGTTGCGCGCCCTGGTGCGCACCAAGGAGCGCTCCGAAGTGTGCTCCAAGGTGCGGCGTGCACGAAGTCGGAGCCCGGTTTGCCCCGGGTGCGCACCTCGCGTGCACCTTCGCCGCGGTGGGCACCTTGGCTGGGTTGGGCACCATTGAGCGCTCCGAAGTGTGCTCCAAGGTGCGCACCATGGCCCTCCAAGGTGCGCAGCATGGCGTGCACGAAGTCGGAGCCCGGTTTGCCCCGGGTGCGCACCTCGCGTGCACCTTCGCCAGGGTGGGCACCTCGGTGCGCACACCTTCTCAATGTTTTCTTGCCTTTTCTGGAAATTGGTGAAGGCAGCGCATCAAAGGTGCGCACCTCGGTGTGCTCCGAGGTGCGAACCCGAGAGCGCTCCGAGGTGCCCACGAAGTCGAAAGTCGGGTTAATTGCATTGTTTTCCCCGGGTGCGCTCCGAGGTGCGCAACATCGGTGCGCACCAAGGAGGGCTCCGAAGTGTGCTCCAAGGTGCGCACGATTCGGAGCTCGGTTTGCCCGGGGTGCGCACACCTTGGCTGGGTTGCGCACCCTTTGTGCGCTCCAAGGTGCGCACGAAGTCGGAGCTCGGTTTGCCCCGGGTGCGCACCTTCGCCAGGGTGCGCACCTTGATGCGCACGCCTTGGCTGGGCTGCGCACCTTGGTGGGCGCCATGGTGCGCACCTTTCGTGCGCTCCAAGGTGCGCACGAAGTCGGAGCTCGGTTTGCCCCGGGTGCGCACCTTGGTGGGCGCCATGGTGCACTCCGAGGTGCCCAAGATTGGTGCGCACCAAGGAGCGCTCCGAAGTGCGCTCCAAGGTGCGCAGGTGCGCGCGAAGTCGAAAGTTGGGTTAATTGTCCGGTTTGCCTCGGGTGCGCACCTTGCGTGCACCTTCGCCAGGGTGGGCGCCTTGGTGCGCACACCTTGGCTGGGCTGCGCACCCGGGCGCGCACACCTTGGCACCCGCGTTTCCTTCATTTTAAATTTTTTTTTTTTACAATCTCTCAAGTGGGAAATTCTATAATCTCAACTTTTTTTGCCTTTTCAGGAAACTTTTGAATGGAGCGCATCATTGGTGCGCTCCGAAGTGTGCTCCAAGGTGCGCACCTCTGGTGTGCTCCAAAGCTCTCTCCAGCTGCGTGCACCTGCCCCGGCCGCGCACCCGGCCCCGCCCAGCTTCGCTCACCTGTCCCGGGCGTCTGGTGCGGAACCTTAGAGTAAGAAACATCACCGTGCACCTTGGCCAACGTGCGCGACTCGATCGAGCGCGCACTGGCCGAGGTGCACACCGATTTCACCTGGGTGCGCGCGCAGCACCTCGGGCGCACCGGGGTGCGCGCACAACGCCCGGGTTGCACCGTGGCCTGTGTGCTCGGGGCGCCTCGGGTGCGCGCTCGGTGTCGCCCCCGCGCGCGCGGTAGTGCGGGCAGCGCACCCCGGCCCGGCCCGGCCCCGACGAGAACGCAAACGGGCAAAAGGTTTATTCAAATAGCATTGCGACGCCCGGCGAAAAACTAAGAAAGGGTGCAACACCGGGACTTCCCGGGAGGTCACCCATCCTAGTACTACTCCGGCCCAAGCGCGCTTAACTGCGGAGTTCTGATGGGATCCGGTGCACTAACGCTGGTATGATCGCACCCGTTATGAGCTTGTCGCAGTGTGTACTTAGCAAACCGCGACCCACGTGCGAATCCACCCCGGCCACCCACCCCCGTCGAGGTGCACACCCTCCCTCGCGAAGTGCGCCCCGTTCGCCAAGTGTGAGCCCTGCCCGGGTGCGCGCACCTTGCTAGGGCGTCGGGTGTGCACCCGGCCCGGCCTACGTGCGTGCACCTGGACGGGGCGTCGTGTGCGTGCAGTGTCCCGTCTGCAACGCGGTGCCCACACACCACCTCGGGCGCAACGACCTGCGCTCACATGTGGGCCGAGTGCACCTTGGTGCATGTTCGGGGCGCCTCGGGTGCACGCTCGATCTTGCCCCGGTGCACCAAGGCGCTCGGTTTGCCCCGGGTGCGCACTTGGTGCAAGGTGGGCACCCAAAATAGGGATCAAGCACCAAAACACAAGTTTCGGGATGCAAAATGGGACCCAAGGACCACAAATGCGTTCCAAGACCCATGATGGGTCCACGAGAACAAAAATGTGTTCCGAGACTTAATAAACAAATATTGGGTTTTAGGAGAAGAAACATGCTCTGATGCCCAAAACGAGAATCGACCCCGAAAAGGCCACAGGCCAAAAGTGGGATGCGAGACAAAAAAAAATGGGACCCGAGGACCAAAATTGGGTTCCCAGGTCGAAGACAGGGCAACCGGACAAGAAACGACCTCTAAGGCTCGAAATGAGTCCCGACGACTAAAACTTGACAAGAAGCACCCATCAGGCACCCAACTCGACACCCATGGGATGCCGACCCACCCGGGCTTCCACCTAGCACACCTTGGCACCCACCCACCCTCGCACCCAACCTCGCACCCAACTTAGCACCTTTGAACCCACATTGGCACTCACCCTGACCCTGGCACCTTGGAACCCACATTGGCACTCACCTTGACCCTGGCACCCACCTTTGCACTCACCTTGGGACCCACCCTGGCTCCCACCTCGGCACCCACCCAGACACCCACCTTGGTTCCTTGGCACCCACCTTGGATCCTTGGCACCCACCCCGACACCCACCTTGGCACGCAACTTGGCTACTTGCCACCCACCTTGGCTCCTTGACGCCCACCCCGACAACCACCCCGTGACCTACCCTGGCTAGGGTTGGTGCACACCCACCCTGGTGCCCACCTTGGCACCCACCCCATGACCCACCTTGGCACGCACCTTAGTACCCACCCTGTTACCCACCCTAGGACCCACCCCGCGACCCACCTTGGCCAGGGTGGGTGCACCCACCCTGGTGCCCACCTTGGCACCCACCCATCCTAGCACCCAGCCTGTGACCGGGCTTGGAACCCAACCTTGCACCCGTCTTGGCCAGTGTGGGTGCGCACCCATCCTGGCACCCACGTTGTGACACACCCTTTAACCCACGCACCCTAGCAGCCACGTTGGCACCCACCTTGGAACACAACCTAGCAACTTGGCACCCACCCCGTGACCCACCTTGGCATCCACCATAGCAGTCGCCCACTTGGCACCCACCTTGGAACCCAAGTTGGCACCCACCTCGGCACCCACCTTGACACTTGTGGACCCACCTTGCCACTCACCCTAGCATCGACCCATCCTAGCACCCACCCTGGCACCTTTGCACCCTAGCACTCACCCATCCTAGCACCTAACCTGTGACCCACCTTGACACTCACCCTCGCACCCACCTTGGAACCCAACCTAGCACCCACCCACCCTGACACCAACCCTAGCACCTACCCACCCTTGCACCCACCCTGTGACCCATCTTGGCACCCACCCATCCTACCACTCAACCTATCACCCACCTTCTCACCCACCTTGGCATCCACCTTAGCACCCACCCACACTGGCACCTTGGCACCCACCTCGGGCAAGGTGGGTGCACACCCACCCTGACACCCAATTTAGAACCAACCGAGCATGTTACCCACCTTGGCACCCACATTGCAGCCCACCCTAGTACCCACCCTATGACCCACATTGGCATCCACACCCTAGCACCCAGGCACCTCGACACCCGCCTTGACACGCACCCTAGCACTAAACCTGTGACCCACCTTGGAACTCACCCTAGAACCCACCCACCCTGTGAACCACCTTGGCATCCACCTTAGCACCCACCCACCTTGGCACCCACTCTAGCACTCACCCATCCTAACACCCAACTTGTTACCCACCTTGGCACCCGCCCTCGCGTCCACCTTGAAACCCACCCTAGCACCCACCCACGCAGGAGCCCACCTTGGCACCCAACCTAACACCCACGCATCCTGGCACCCAACTTGTGACCCACCTTGGAACCCACCCTAGTACCCACCTTTGAACCCACTATATCACCAACCCACCTTGGCACCCACCCTATGACCCTCTTTGGAATCCACCCTAGCACGCACCCACCCTGGCACCCACCATGGAGCGCACCCTAGCACCCACCCACCTCGGCACGCACCTCAACACCCACCTTGGTGTGCGCACTGCGCCAACCTCTCAAAGACCCTATGTGGTGCGCTCCAAAGTGTACACCTTTGGTGCGCTCCAAGGTGCGCACCTTTGGTGCACACCGAGGTGCACACCAAAGTGTGCACCGAGGTGAGCACCAAAGTGCACTCCAAGGTGCACACCAAGGCGTGCACCTTTGGTGCGGTCAATGCAAACGAATTCGGAAGTTGGGGTCGATGTCCTAATCGCTGCTGCAGACTACACGTATGAGAATCGGACAAATAGCTTTATATAGGGGAGGTGTTGCGTTTGATGGGTCGACTCCCCTGGTTGTGTGCACTGCACCAACTTCAAAGACCCTGTCTTGTTTAAGAAGTCAAAAGTTGGGGTGGATGTCCTAATCATTGCTGCAGTCTACGCATGTATGAGAATCAGACAAATAGCTTATATAGGGGAGGTGTTGCATTCGGTGGGTTGACTCCCCTGGTTGTGCGCACTGCGCCAACCTCAAAGACCCCGCATAGCAGAAGAAGTCGGAAGTCGGATTTTGGTGAGCACCAAGGCGTGCACCTTTGGTGCGGTCAACGCAGACGAATTCAGAAGTTGGGGTGGATGTCCTAATCGTTGTTGCAGGCTACACATGTATGAGAATCAGACAAATAGCTTATATAGGGGAGGTGTTGGGTTTGATGGGTCAACTCCCTTGGTTGTGCGCATTACGCCAACCTCAAAGACCTTGTTTTCGTTAAGAAGTCAAAAGTTGGGGTCAATGTCCTAATGGCTCCTGTAGGCTACACATGTATGAGAATCGGACAAATAGCTTATATAGGGGAGGTGTTGGGTTTGATGGGTCGACTCCCCTGGTTGTGCGCATTACGTCAACCTCAAAGACCTTGTTTTCGTTAAGAAGTCAAAAGTTGGGGTCGATGTCCTAATTGCTCCTGTAGACTACACATGTATGAGAATCAGACAAATAGCTTATATAGGGGAGGTGTTGGGTTTGATGGGTTGACTCCCCTAGTTGTTCGCATTACACCAACCTCAAAGACCTTGTTTTCGTTTAGAAGCCGAAAGTTGGGGTCGATGTCCTAATTGCTCCTGCAGGCTACGCATGTATGAGAATCAGACAAATAGCTTATATAGGGGAGGTGTTGGGTTTGATGGGTCGACTCCCCTGGTTGTGCGCATTGCGCCAACCTCAAAGACCCTGCATTGCGGATGAAGTCGAAAGTCAGAGTTTGGTGTGCTACAAGGTGTGGTCGAAGGTGCTCACCTAGGTGTGCACCTTTGGAGCGCAGGAAAAGTGCCCTCCAAAAGTGCGCACCTTTGGAGTGCACAAAAGTGCCCTCCAAAAGTGCGCACCTTTGGAGCGCACAAAAGTGCCCTCCAAAAAGTGCCCTCCAAAAGTGCGCACCTTTGGAGCGCACAAAAGTGCCCTCCAAAAAGTGCCCTCCAAAAGTGCGCACCTTTGGAGTGCAGAAAAGTGCCCTCCAAAAAGTGCCCTCCAAAAGTGTGCACCTTTGGAGTGCACAAAAGTGCCCTCCAAAAGTGCGCACCTTTGGAGCGCAGAAAAGTGCCCTCCAAAAAGTGCCCTCCAAAAGTGCGCACCTTTGGAGCGCAGAAAAGTGCCCTCCAAAAAGTGCCCTCCAAAAGTGCGCACCTTTGGAGCGCAGAAAAGTGCCCTCCAAAAAGTGCCCTCCAAAAGTGCGCACCTTTGGAGCGCAGAAAAGTGCCCTCCAAAAAGTGCCCTCCAAAAGTGCGCACCTTTGGAGCGCAGAAAAGTGCCCTCCAAAAAGTGCCCTCCAAAAGTGCGCACCTTTGGAGCGCACAAAAGTGCCCTCCAAAAAGTGCCCTCCAAAAGTGCGCACCTTTGGAGCGCACAAAAGTGCCCTCCAAAAGTGCGCACCTTTGGAGCGCACAAAAGTGCCCTCCAAAAGTGCGCACTTTTGGTGCGCACCAAGGCGCTGGTTCGGTCGTTGCAGGCGAGTTCGGAAGTTGGGGTCGATGTCCTGAGCGGAGGTGCAAACTACACAGGTGTCGGAATCGGACAAATAGCTTATATAGGGGAGGTGTATGCTTCGATGGGTCGACTCCCCAGGTTGAGCGCACCGCGCCAACCTCAAAGACCCTACGGTATGGATGAAGTCGGAAGTTGGGTCCGATGACCGATTCGATTAGTAGGTATGCTCATGAGGTCGGAATTTGGGTCCGATGACCTGCCATGTGCAGGAAGGCGAATGTTGGCACTGTGCGTTGCAAGGTGCACACCAAGGTGCTGGTGCGGTCTTTTTAGTCGAGTTCGGAAGTTGGGGTCGATGTCCTGATCGGAGGTGCAAGCTACACAGGTGTGGGAATCGGACAAATAGCTTATATAGGGGAGGTGTATGCTTCGTTGGGTCGACTCCCCGGGTTGAGCGCACCGCGCCAACCTCAAAGACCCTACGGTATGGATGAAGTCGGAAGTTGGGTCCGATGACCGATTCGATATGTAGGCATACTCGCGAGGTCGGAATTTGGGTCCGATGACCTGCCATGTGCAGGAAGGCGAATGTTGGCACTGTGCGTTGCAAGGTGCGCACCAAGGCGCTGGTTCGGTCGTTGCAGGCGAGTTCGGAAGTTGGGGTCGATGTCCTGATCGGAGGTGCAAACTACACAGGTGTGGGAATCGGACAAATAGCTTATATAGGGGAGGTGTATGCTTCGTTGGGTCGACTCCCCGGGTTGAGCGCACCGCGCCAACCTCAAAGACCCTACGGTATGGATGAAGTCGGAAGTTGTGTCCGATGACCGATTCGATATGTAGGCATACTCGCGAGGTCGGAATTTGGGTCCGATGACCTGCCATGTGCAGGAAGGCGAATGTTGGGACTGTGCGTCGCAAGGTGCGCACCAAGGCGCTGGTGCCGTCGTTGCAGTCGAGTTCGGAAGTTGGGGTCGATGTCCTGGTCAGAGGTGCAAACTACACAGGTGTGGGAATCGGACAAATAGCTTATATAGGGGAGGTGTATGCTTCGATGGGTCGACTCCCCGGGTTGAGCGCACCGCGCCAACCTCAAAGACCCTACAGTATGGATGAAGTCGGAAGTTGGGTCCGATGACCGATTCGATACGTAGGCATATTGGCGAGGTCTGAATTTGTGTCCGATGACCTGCCATGCGCAGGAAGGCGGAATTTGGGTCCGATGACCGAGTTGATGGCGTGCCATGCGCAGAAAGGCGGAATTTGGGTCCGATGACCGAGTTGATGTTGATGGCCCGCCATGCACAGGAAGGCGGAATTTGGGTCCGATGACCGATTTGAAGGCGTGCCATGCGCAGAAAGGCGGAGTTTGGGTCCGATGACCGAGTTGATATTGATGGCCCGCCATGCGCAGGAAGGCGGAATTTGGGTCCGATGACCTGACATACGCATGGAGTCCGACTCGGGGGCCGATGTTCGATTCGATGACTTGCATTGTGGGTAAAGTCGGAAGTTGTGGTCTTTGACCCGATTCGATGACCAGACTTCGGCTGCTTGAGAATCGGACAAATAACTTATATAGGGGAGGTAGTGTTCTCGAGCATCCTCCCCCCGTGCCCGTTTATGTCGATTGATGCTGGTGCTCGACTGGTTGGAGCGCTCGGATGCAAAAATCTTGCACCAGGATTTATCGATTGTGATGGACACGGCAAGTCTCCTGATTGCTATGCAGGAGCTCATCGTGAATCTCTATGCGGCCTTGGTATGGACTCGACCTGCGGAATGGTTCGGCAATGGTAGTCGCTCCAACACGTCCTTGCAATGGCCACAGAGGTGATTCGACTAGAGCTCCAGTCTAGCTTTTGGGTTGCTTGGCGGACTGGTATAGCCGCGATCGAGTTCCGGCCATGAACGTTTTAGATAGCTCTTGGGCTTTCTGGGACGGAAGTCGGAAGTTTGGGCTGTTGTCCGATTTGATGACCATTCTTCGGATGTGTGAGAATCGGACAAATAACTTATATAGGGGACTGTGTTGTCTCACGCAGCCCCCTCCGTGCCCCTCTATCTCGACCGATGTTGGTGCTTGAAAGGGTTGGGATCGCTCGGATTTATAAACGTGCACCACCATTTGTCGAGTGTGAGGGACGCGGCAGGTCTCCTAAATGCTATACGGGCGCTCTCTGAGAATCTCTATCCGGCCTCGACACAGACTAGTCTTGCTGAATGGTTTGGCACTGGTAGTCGATCCAACACGTCGTTGTTGTGGCCGCCTAGGCGATTCGATTCGAGCCCCCGTCTAGCTTTTGGGTTGCTTGGCGGATTTTGCCCTATCCGCAAGTGAGCTCGGTCCCTAAACGTTCGAGAAACCCGATTGCTATGCGCCGACTCTCTTTCTTGCGAGCCTCCATCTAGCTTTTGGGTCTCTACGGAACGGAAGTCGGAATCTGGGACCGTTGTTTGATTCGACGAGGCAGACTACGGTTGTGCGAGAATCGGACAAATAACTTATATAGGGGAGGTGTTGACTGGAGCATTCTCCCCCGTGCCCCTCTAACTCGACCAATGCTGGCGCTCGAACGGTGGTAGCGCTCGGATTTTCGTTGAGCGCCAGCATTGGTCGATTTAGAGGGGCATGCGAGATTCCCGAATGCTATGCGAGGGCTCTAACGGAAATGTCTATTGGTTTCGGTATGGATGCAATTGCGAGTGGTTCGGCAAAGGTAGTCGTTCCGATGCGTCCATGTCGTGGCCAAATCGATAATTCGATTTGAGCCCTCGTATAGCATTTGGGTCTCTCGATGTGATTCCGCATTCCAGTCCCTTTGGGCACTGCTTGAGCCGCATCCCAGGGGGTTCCCTTCCCAATAATCTGCCTCGCAACCCGATTGCTATGCGGTGAGGCTCCTCGGCCGCCTCGGAACTATCTGTGTATCAGACGCATCGCGGGATAAGGGGTTGGCAACGGTAGTCGCCCCAAGCGCGTCCGATGCTTGGACCATTCCGAGGCGGCCCTGAAGCCTCTTCCGTCTAGCCGTTGGGTCCTTCTCGCCGCATCCCTTGCCTCGCACCCCGATTGCTATGCGGTGAGGCTCCTCGGCCGCCTTGGAACTATCTGTGTATCAGACGCATCGCGGGATAAGGGGTTGTCACTGGTAGTCGCCCCAAGCGCGTCCGATGCTTGGACCATTCCGAGGCGGCCCTGAAGCCTCTTCCGTCTAGCCGTTGGGTCCTTCTCGCCGCATCCCTTGCCTCGCACCCCGATTGCTATGCGGTGAGGCTCCTCGGCCGCCTTGGAACTATCTGTGTATCGGACGCGTCGCGGGATAAGGGGTTGTCACTGGTAGTCGCCCCAAGCGCGTCCGATGCTTGGACCATTCCGAGGCGGCCCTGAAGCCTCTTCCGTCTAGCCGTTGGGTCCTTCTCGCCGCATCCCTCGCCTCGCACCCCGATTGCTATGCGGTGAGGCTCCTCGGCCGCCTTGGAACTATCTGTGTATCGGACGCGTCGCGGGATAAGGGGTTGTCACTGGTAGTCGCCCCAAGCGCGTGCGATGCATGGACCATTCCCAGGCGGCCCTGAAGCCTCTTCCGTCTAGCCGTTGGGTCCTTCTCGCCGCATCCCTCGCCTCGCACCCCGATTGCTATGCGGTGAGGCTCCTCGGCCGCCTTGGAACTATCTGTGTATCGGACGCGTCGCGGGATAAGGGGTTGTCACTGGTAGTCGCCCCAAGCGCGTCCGATGCTTGGACCATTCCGAGGCGGCCCTGAAGCCTCTTCCGTCTAGCCGTTGGGTCCTTCTCGCCGCATCCCTCGCCTCGCACCCCGATTGCTATGCGGTGAGGCTCCTCGGCCGCCTTGGAACTATCTGTGTATCGGACGCGTCGCGGGATAAGGGGTTGTCACTGGTAGTCGCCCCAAGCGCGTCCGATGCTTGGACCATTCCGAGGCGGCCCTGAAGCCTCTTCCGTCTAGCCGTTGGGTCCTTCTCGCCGCATCCCTCGCCTCGCACCCCGATTGCTATGCGGTGAGGCTCCTCGGCCGCCTTGGAACTATCTGTGTATCGGACGCGTCGCGGGATAAGGGGTTGTCACTGGTAGTCGCCCCAAGCGCGTCCGATGCTTGGACCATTCCGAGGCGGCCCTGAAGCCTCTTCCGTCTAGCCGTTGGGTCCTTCTCGCCGCATCCCTCGCCTCGCACCCCGATTGCTATGCGGTGAGGCTCCTCGGCCGCCTTGGAACTATCTGTGTATCGGACGCATCGCGGGATAAGGGGTTGTCACTGGTAGTCGCCCCAAGCGCGTCCGATGCTTGGACCATTCCGAGGCGGCCCTGAAGCCTCTTCCGTCTAGCCGTTGGGTCCTTCTCGCCGCATCCCTCGCCTCGCACCCCGATTGCTATGCGGTGAGGCTCCTCGGCCGCCTTGGAACTATCTGTGTATCGGACGCGTCGCGGGATAAGGGGTTGTCACTGGTAGTCGCCCCAAGCGCGTCCGATGCTTGGACCATTCCGAGGCGGCCCTGAAGCCTCTTCCGTCTAGCCGTTGGGTCCTTCTCGCCGCATCCCTCGCCTCGCACCCCGATTGCTATGCGGTGAGGCTCCTCGGCCGCCTTGGAACTATCTGTGTATCGGACGCGTCGCGGGATAAGGGGTTGTCACTGGTAGTCGCCCCAAGCGCGTCCGATGCTTGGACCATTCCGAGGCGGACCTGAAGCCTCTTCCGTCTAGCCGTTGGGTCCTTCTCGCCGCATCCCTCGCCTCGCACCCCGATTGCTATGCGGTGAGGCTCCTCGGCCGCCTTGGAACTATCTGTGTATCGGACGCGTCGCGGGATAAGGGGTTGTCACTGGTAGTCGCCCCAAGCGCGTCCGATGCTTGGACCATTCCGAGGCGGCCCTGAAGCCTCTTCCGTCTAGCCGTTGGGTCCTTCTCGCCGCATCCCTCGCCTCGCACCCCGATTGCTATGCGGTGAGGCTCCTCGGCCGCCTTGGAACTATCTGTGTATCGGACGCGTCGCGGGATAAGGGGTTGTCACTGGTAGTCGCCCCAAGCGCGTCCGATGCTTGGACCATTCCGAGGCGGCCCTGAAGCCTCTTCCGTCTAGCCGTTGGGTCCTTCTCGCCGCATCCCTCGCCTCGCACCCCGATTGCTATGCGGTGAGGCTCCTCGGCCGCCTTGGAACTATCTGTGTATCGGACGCATCGCGGGATAAGGGGTTGTCACTGGTAGTCGCCCCAAGCGCGTCCGATGCTTGGACCATTCCGAGGCGGCCCTGAAGCCTCTTCCGTCTAGCCGTTGGGTCCTTCTCGCCGCATCCCTCGCCTCGCACCCCGATTGCTATGCGGTGAGGCTCCTCGGCCGCCTTGGAACTATCTGTGTATCGGACGCATCGCGGGATAAGGGGTTGTCACTGGTAGTCGCCCCAAGCGCGTCCAATGCTTGGACCATTCCGAGGCGGCCCTGAAGCCTCTTCCGTCTAGCCGTTGGGTCCTTCTCGCCGCATCCCTCGCCTCGCACCCCGATTGCTATGCGGTGAGGCTCCTCGGCCGCCTTGGAACTATCTGTGTATCGGACGCGTCGCGGGATAAGGGGTTGTCACTGGTAGTCGCCCCAAGCGCGTCCGATGCTTGGACCATTCCGAGGCGGACCTGAAGCCTCTTCCGTCTAGCCGTTGGGTCCTTCTCGCCGCATCCCTCGCCTCGCACCCCGATTGCTATGCGGTGAGGCTCCTCGGCCGCCTTGGAACTATCTGTGTATCGGACGCGTCGCGGGATAAGGGGTTGTCACTGGTAGTCGCCCCAAGCGCGTCCGATGCTTGGACCATTCCGAGGCGGCCCTGAAGCCTCTTCCGTCTAGCCGTTGGGTCCTTCTCGCCGCATCCCTCGCCTCGCACCCCGATTGCTATGCGGTGAGGCTCCTCGGCCGCCTTGGAACTATCTGTGTATCGGACGCGTCGCGGGATAAGGGGTTGTCACTGGTAGTCGCCCCAAGCGCGTCCGATGCTTGGACCATTCCGAGGCGGACCTGAAGCCTCTTCCCTCTAGCCGTTGGGGCTTTCTCGCCGCATCCCTCGCCTCGCACCCCGATTGCTATTCGGTGAGGCTCCTCGGCCGCCTTGGAACTATCTGTGTATCGGACGCATCGCGGGATAAGGGGTTGGCAGTGGTAGTCGCCCCAAGCGCGTCCGATGCTTGGACCATTCCGAGGCGGCCCTGCAGCCTCTTCCGTCTAGCCGTTGGGGCCATCTCGCTGCATCCCCCACCTCGCACCACGATTGCTATGCGGTGAGGCTCCTTGGCCGCCTCGGAACTATCTGTGTATCGGACGCATCGCGGGATAAGGGGTTGTCACTGGTAGTCGCCCCAAGCGCGTCCGATGCTTGGACTATTCCGAGGCGGCCCTGCAGCCTCTTCCGTCTAGCCGTTGGGGCCATCTCGCCGCATCCCCCAGCTCCTCGGCCGCCTCGGAACTATCTGTGTATCGGACGCATCGCGGGATAAGGGGTTGGCAGTGGTAGTCGCCCCAAGCGCGTTCGATGCTTGGACTATTCCGAGGCGGCCCCGCAGCCTCTTCCGTCTACCCTTTGGGGCCATCTCGCCGCATCCCTCGCCTCGCACCCCGATTGCTATGCGGTGAGGCTCCTCGGCCGCCTGGGAACTATCTTCGTATCGGATGCATCGCGGGATAAGGGGTTGTCACTGGTAGTCGCCCCAAGCGCGTCCGATGCTTGGACTATTCCGAGGCGGCCCTGTGGCCTCTTCCGTCTAGCCGTTGGGGCCATCTCGCCGCATCCCTCACCTCGCACCCCCATTGCTATGCGGTGAGGCTCCTCGGCCGCCTTGCAACTGTCTTCGTATCGGAAGCATCGCGGGATAAGGGGTTGTCACTGGTAGTCGCCCCAAGCGCGTCCGATGCTTGGACTATTCCGAGGCGGCCCTGCAGCCTCTTCCGTCTAGCCGTTGGGGCCATCTCGCCGCATCCCCCACCTCGCACCCGGATTGCTATGCGGTGAGGCTCCTCGGCCGCCTTGGAACTATCTTCGTATCGGACGCATCGCGGGATAAGGGGTTGTCACTGGTAGTCGCCCCAAGCGCGTCCGATGCTTGGACTATTCCGACGCGGCCCTGTGGCCTCTTCCGTCTAGCCGTTGGGGCCATCTCGCCGCATCCCCCACCTCGCACCCCGATTGCTATGCGGTGAGGCTCCTCGGCCGCCTTGGAACCATCTTCGTATCGGACGCATCGCGGGATGAGGGGTTGTCACTGGTAGTCGCCCCAAGCGCGTCCGATGCTTGGACCATTCCGAGGCGGCCCTGAAGCCTCTTCCGTCTAGCCGTTGGGGCCTTCCCGCCCCATCCCTCGCCTCGCACCCCCGATTGCTATGCGGTGAGGCTCCTCGGCCGCCTTGGAACCATCTGTGTATCGGACGCATCGCGGGATAAGGGGTTGGCACTGGTAGTCGCCCCAAGCGCGTCCGATGCTTGGAGCATTCTGAGGTGGCCCTGAAGCCTCTTCCGTCTAGCCGTTGGGGCCTTCCCGCCCCATCCCTCGCCTCGCACCCCGATTGATATGCGGTGAGGCTCCTCGGCCGCCTTGGAACTATCTGTGTATCGGACGCATCGCGGGATAAGGGGTTGGCACTGGTAGTCGTCCCAATCGCGTCCGATGCTTGGACCATTCCGAGGCGGCCCTGCAGCCTCTTCCGTTTAGCCGTCGGGGCCTTCCCGCCGCATCCCTCGCCTCGCATCCCGATTCCTATGCGGTGAGTCTTCTCGGCCGCCGCGGAACTATACCTGTTATTGCTACTGCATCCTTCGGCTGGTAACCTCCTCTGCCGCCTTGGAACGTTCTCTTTGTCGGACGCGTCGCGGGATAAGGGGTTGGCACTGGTAGTCGCCCCAAGCGCGCCCGATGCATAGACCGCTCCGAGTTGACCTTGCTTTCAGCCTCTCACATGCATAGACCTCTCTGAGTCGACCCTGCAGCCTCTCACGTTTAGCCTTTGGAATCTCGCCTCACAACATGATTGCTATCCTTGATGCATCCCTTGCCTCGAGCCCTGATTGCTTTCTTGGCTGCATCCCTCCTCTCCTCACAGCCCGGTTGTCATCACTGCTTCATCCGTCGCTTCATGCATTCTGGCTGCTGGGCCCTTCCCACCGCACACCTCGATTGCTATCTCTTCTGCATCACACACCCCGATTGCTATCTCTGCTACATCCCTCGGCTCTCACTTCTGCATCCTTCGCCTCCCACCTCGATTGCTATCAATGCTGCATCCGTAACCTCACACCCCGATTGCTATGCGGGGAGGCTCCTTGGCCGCCTTGGAAATTTCTGTGTGTCGGACGCACCGCGGGATAAGGGGTTGGCACTGGTAGTCGCCCCAAGTGCGCCCGATTCTTAGACCGCTTCGAGGTGACCTCGTAGCCTCTTTCGTCCAGGCTTCCTGCCTTCAACGCCCTTTTTACACCTCGATTGCTATGCGCGGGCTCGTTGGCGTCTATCACCTCTCTGCGAAGAGTGGCACGATGATTGTTGGGGTAAATCGTAGCAGTCCGATCTCTGGCCTTGGGCCATTGTGAGGGCTGATCGATTTCCTGTGCGCATCTCGTGTTCGCCCAGTAACAGACTCGACGACTTGTAATCGGTCTTGTTCCCGATTGTTCCTGGAGGTAGTCTTCGGAACTCTTGGATTTGACCTGTCACTCGAACTGTCCTCTTCCGAGGATGCTTGTGTGTGTGTGCTTGTGCCATTTCCTTGGCGGTATTAACGAGATATTAAAGAGCGGAGTGAGCGCCTCGCCCAGCTATGTTTGGGGCTCTCACTCCCTTACCCGGTGTGCGACCGCTTTGCACGTAGGTTGCGGAGCATCGCGACTCTTTCGATGTTTGGCGGTTGTCTTCCGGTGATGCGTTGGTCCCGAAGTGCACGTTACTAGCATTTCTGCCATTGTTCTCGATCTTTGGCACGTTCCTTCGTTGCAATTGGATATATATCTCCGTTTATACGCGCAGGCTTCTCCCGCCTATTCAGCGCTGTCCCACTCTCAGCACTCTCGTGGTCTCCTTGGCTTCTCTCTCCCGTGAGCGAGCTCTCTTCTCGAGTCTTTTCCATGTCCCATGGAGGTTGCCTTGCGAAATTCGGGCACACAAACGTGACCGGATAAGAGCGGAATTGCCTATGAGGAGAAGCTCACCTTAGGGAGCAGCAATGCCGAGTGTTTCGACAGAGGGTAGAGGGGGCGTTGTTTGGGCGGTTGCACAAAAGAGTGCTACGGTTGCACTGAAGGTTGCTTCTTCGTCTCCGACGAACTCTTCGAGGCAAAAAAGCTTGTATACGGGGTCGAGGTGGGACTGTTCGTGCGAGTTGCGCCACCAAAAGTGCGTAGGGGGCATATACCTGGGAAAT
>NW_026728966.1:195000-215000 GCF_030272615.1 Cryptomeria japonica | reverse complement strand
GAGCGCATCATTGGTGCGCTCCGAAGTGTGCTCCAAGGTGCGCACCTCTGGTGTGCTCCAAAGCTCTCTCTAGCTGCGTGCACCTGCCCCGGCCGCGCACCCGGCCCCGCCCAGCTTCGCTCACCTGTCCCGGGCGTCTGGTGCGGAACCTTAGAGTAAGAAACATCACCGTGCACCTTGGCCAACGTGCGCGACTCGACCGAGCGCGCACTGGCCGAGGTGCACACCGATTTCACCTGGGTGCGCGCGCAGCACCTCGGGCGCACCGGGGTGCGCGCACAACGCCCGGGTTGCACCGTGGCCTGTGTGCTCGGGGCGCCTCGGGTGCGCGCTCGGTGTCGCCCCCGCGCGCGCGGTAGTGCGGGCAGCGCACCCCGGCCCGGCCCGGCCCCGACGAGAACGCAAACGGGCAAAAGGTTTATTCAAATAGCATTGCGACGCCCGGCGAAAAACTAAAAAAGGGTGCAACACCGGGACTTCCCGGGAGGTCACCCATCCCAGTACTACTCCGGCCCAAGCGCGCTTAACTGCGGAGTTCTGATGGGATCCGGTGCACTAACGCTGGTATGATCGCACCCGTTATGAGCTTGTCGCAGTGTGTACTTAGCAAACCGCGACCCACGTGCGAATCCACCCCGGCCACCCACCCCCGTCGAGGTGCACACCCTCCCTCGCGAAGTGCGCCCCGTTCGCCAAGTGTGAGCCCTGCCCGGGTGCGCGCACCTTGCTAGGGCGTCGGGTGTGCACCCGGCCCGGCCTACGTGCGTGCACCTGGACGGGGCGTCGTGTGCGTGCAGTGTCCCGTCTGCAACGCGGTGCCCACACACCACCTCGGGCGCAACGACCTGCGCTCACATGTGGGCCGAGTGCACCTTGGTGCATGTTCGGGGCGCCTCGGGTGCACGCTCGATCTTGCCCCGGTGCACCAAGGCGCTCGGTTTGCCCCGGGTGCGCACTTGGTGCAAGGTGGGCACCCAAAATAGGGATCAAGCACCAAAACACAAGTTTCGGGATGCAAAATGGGACCCAAGGACCACAAATGCGTTCCAAGACCCATGATGGGTCCACGAGAACAAAAATGTGTTCCGAGACTTAATAAACAAATATTGGGTTTTAGGAGAAGAAACATGCTCTGATGCCCAAAACGAGAATCGACCCCGAAAAGGCCACAGGCCAAAAGTGGGATGCGAGACAAAAAAAAATGGGACCCGAGGACCAAAATTGGGTTCCCAGGTCGAAGACAGGGCAACCGGACAAGAAACGACCTCTAAGGCTCGAAATGAGTCCCGACGACTAAAACTTGACAAGAAGCACCCATCAGGCACCCAACTCGACACCCATGGGATGCCGACCCACCCGGGCTTCCACCTAGCACACCTTGGCACCCACCCACCCTCGCACCCAACCTCGCACCCAACTTAGCACCTTTGAACCCACATTGGCACTCACCCTGACCCTGGCACCTTGGAACCCACATTGGCACTCACCTTGACCCTGGCACCCACCTTTGCACTCACCTTGGGACCCACCCTGGCTCCCACCTCGGCACCCACCCAGACACCCACCTTGGTTCCTTGGCACCCACCTTGGATCCTTGGCACCCACCCCGACACCCACCTTGGCACGCAACTTGGCTACTTGCCACCCACCTTGGCTCCTTGACGCCCACCCCGACAACCACCCCGTGACCTACCCTGGCTAGGGTTGGTGCACACCCACCCTGGTGCCCACCTTGGCACCCACCCCATGACCCACCTTGGCACGCACCTTAGTACCCACCCCGTTACCCACCCTAGGACCCACCCCGTGACCCACCTTGGCCAGGGTGGGTGCCTTGGTGCGCACAACTTGCCTGGGCTGCACACCAGGGCGGGCTCAAGATGGCACCCGCGTTCCGTTTTTTTCACTATCTTTCAAAACGGAAATTTTAAAATCTCGTTTTGTTTTTTTTTTTGCCTTTTCTGGAAATTAGTGAAGGCAGCGCATCAAAGGTGCGCAATGCTGGTGCGAACCCGGGAGCGCTCCGATGTGTGCTCCAAGGTGCGGCGTGCACGAAGTCCGAGCCCGGCTTGCCCCGGGTGCGCACCTCGCGTGCACCTTCGCCGGGGTGAGCACCTTGGCTGGGTTGCGCGCCCTGGTGCGCACCAAGGAGCGCTCTGAAGTGTGCTCCAAGGTGCGGCGTGCACGAAGTCGGAGCTCGGTTTGCCCCGGGTGTGCACCTCGGGTGCGCACCTCGCGTGCACCTTCGCTGCGGTGGGCACCTTGGCTGGGTTGCGCGCCTTGGTGGGCACCATGCAGTGCACGAAGTCGGAGCCCGGTTTGCCCCGGGCGCGCACCTCCGCCAGGGTGGGCACCTTGGTGCGCACAACTTGCCTGGGCTGCGCACCAGGAAGGGCTCAAGATGGCACCCGCGTTCCGTTTTTTTCACTATCTTTCAGAACGGAAATTTTAAAATATCGTTTTTTTTTGCCTTTTCTGGAAATTAGTGAAGGCAGCGCATCAAAGGTGCGCAACGCTGGTGCGAACCTGGGAGCGCTCCGATGTGTGCTCCAAGGTGCGGCGTGCACGAAGTCGGAGCCCGGTTTGCCCCGGGTGCGCCCTGGTGGGCACCATGGTGCGCACCAAGGAGCGCTCCGAAGTGTGCTCCAAGGTGCGGCCTGCACGAAGTCGGAGCCCGGTTTGCCCCGGGCGTGCACCGCGGGTGGGCACCTTGGTGCGCATGCCTTGCCTGGGCTGCGCACCAGGGCGGGCTCAAGATGGCACCCGCGTTCCGTTTTTTTCACTATCTTTCAAAACGGAAATTTTAAAATCTCATTTTTTTTTGCCTTTTCTGGAAATTAGTGAAGGCAGCGCATCAAAGGTGCGCACCTCGCTGCCCACCACGGTGCGCAACGCCGGTGGGCACCCGGGAGTGCTTCGAAGTGTGCTCCAAGGTGCTGCGTGCACGTTGTCGGAGCCCGGTTTGCCCCGGGTGCGCACCTCGCGTGCACCTTCGTCGGGGTGGGCACCTTGGCTGGGTTTGCCCCGGCTGCGCTCCGAAGCGGGGTTATTGGAGCGCCGCCTCTTTTTTTGTCGGAGCGTTTGGTGGGGTTTCTCGCATTGGCTCTTCCCAGGCCCGGTTGCCACCCTGGCGCGCACGAAGTCGGAAGTAGGGTTAATTGCCCGGGTGCGCACCTTTGCCAGGGTGGGCACCTTACCTGGGCTGTGCACCAGGGCGGGCTCAAGATGGCACCCGCGTTCCGTTTTTTTCACTATCTTTCAAAACGGAAATTTTAAAATCTCCTCTTTTTTTTGCCTTTTCTGGAAATTAGTGAAGGCAGCGCATCAAAGGTGCGCACCTCGCTGCCCACCTTGGTGTGCTCTGAGGTGCGCACCCGGGAGCGCTACGAAGTGTGCTCCAAGGTGCGGCGTGCACGTTGTCGGAGCCCGGTTTGCCCCGGGTGCGCACCTCGCCTGCACCTTGGCCGGGGTGGGCACCCTGGCTGGGTTTGCCCAGGGTGCGCTCCGAAGCGGGGTTACTGGAGCGCCCCCTCTTTTTTTGTCAGAGCGTTTGGTGGGGTTTCTCGCATTGGCTCTTCCCAGGCCCGGTTGTTGGGTGCGCTCCCACCCTGGCGCGCGCGAAGTTGGAAGTTGGGTTAATTGCCCGGGCGCGCACCTTCGCCAGGGTGGGCACCTTGGTGCGCACACCTTGGCTGGGCTGCGCACCAGGGCGGGCTCAAGATGGCACCAGCATTCCCTTTTTCTCACTATCTTTCAAAACGGAAATTTTAAAATCTCGTTTTTTTTTGCCTTTTATGGAAATTAGTGAAGGCATCGCATCAAAGGTGCGCACCTCGCTGCCCACCTTGGTGTGCTCCGAGGTGCCCACCACGGTGCGCTCCGAGGTGCCCACCACGGTGCGCAACGCCGGTGCGAACCCGGGAGCGCCCCGATGTGTGCTCCAAGGTGCGGCGTGCACGAAGCCGGACCCCGGTTTGCCCCGGGTGCGCACCTCGCGTGCACCTTGGTGCGCACACCTTGGCTGGGTTGCGCGGCCTGGTGGGCACCATGGTGCGCACCAAGGAGCGCTCCAAAGTGTGCTCCAAGGTGCGGCGTGCACGAAGTCCTAGCCCGGTTTGCCCCGGGTGCGCACCTTCGCCGCGGTGGGCACCATGGCGTGCACGAAGTCGGAGCCCGGTTTGCCCCGGGTGCGCACCTCGCGTGCACCTTCGCCGGGGTGGGCACCTCGGCTGGGTTGCGCGCCCTGGTGCGCACCAAGGAGCGCTCCGAAGTGTGCTCCAAGGTGCGGCGTGCACGAAGTCGGAGCCCGGTTTGCCCCGGGTGCGCACCTTCGCCGCGGTGGGCACCCTGGTGCGCACCATGGCGTGCACGAAGTCGGAGCCCGGTTTGCCCCGGGTGCGCACCTCGCGTGCACCTTCGGCGGGGTTGCGCGCCCTGGTGCGCACCAAGGAGCGCTCCGAAGTGTGCTCCAAGGTGCGGCGTGCACGAAGTCGGAGCCCGGTTTGCCCCGGGTGCGCACCTCGCGTGCACCTTCGGCGGGGTTGCGCGCCCTGGTGGGCACCATGGTGCGCACCAAGGAGCGCTCCGAAGTGTGCTCCAAGGTGCGGCGTGCACGAAGTCGGAGCCCGGTTTGCCCCGGGTGCGCACCTCGCGTGCACCTTCGCCGCGGTGGGCACCATGGCGTGCACGAAGTCGGAGCCCGGTTTGCCCCGGGTGCGCACCTCGCGTGCACCTTCGCCGGGGTGGGCACCTCGGCTGGGTTGCGCGCCCTGGTGCGCACCAAGGAGCGCTCCGAAGTGTGCTCCAAGGTGCGGCGTGCACGAAGTCGGAGCCCGGTTTGCCCCGGGTGCGCACCTCGCGTGCACCTTCGCCGCGGTGGGCACCATGGCGTGCACGAAGTCGGAGCCCGGTTTGCCCCGGGTGCGCACCCCGCGTGCACCTTCGCCGGGGTGGGCACCTCGGCTGGGTTGCGCGCCCTGGTGCGCACCAAGGAGCGCTCCGAAGTGTGCTCCAAGGTGCGGCGTGCACGAAGTCGGAGCCCGGTTTGCCCCGGGTGCGCACCTCGCGTGCACCTTCGCCGCGGTGGGCACCTTGGCTGGGTTGGGCACCATTGAGCGCTCCGAAGTGTGCTCCAAGGTGCGCACCATGGCCCTCCAAGGTGCGCAGCATGGCGTGCACGAAGTCGGAGCCCGGTTTGCCCCGGGTGCGCACCTCGCGTGCACCTTCGCCAGGGTGGGCACCTCGGTGCGCACACCTTCTCAATGTTTTCTTGCCTTTTCTGGAAATTGGTGAAGGCAGCGCATCAAAGGTGCGCACCTCGGTGTGCTCCGAGGTGCGAACCCGAGAGCGCTCCGAGGTGCCCACGAAGTCGAAAGTCGGGTTAATTGCATTGTTTTCCCCGGGTGCGCTCCGAGGTGCGCAACATCGGTGCGCACCAAGGAGGGCTCCGAAGTGTGCTCCAAGGTGCGCACGATTCGGAGCTCGGTTTGCCCGGGGTGCGCACACCTTGGCTGGGTTGCGCACCCTTTGTGCGCTCCAAGGTGCGCACGAAGTCGGAGCTCGGTTTGCCCCGGGTGCGCACCTTCGCCAGGGTGCGCACCTTGATGCGCACGCCTTGGCTGGGCTGCGCACCTTGGTGGGCGCCATGGTGCGCACCTTTCGTGCGCTCCAAGGTGCGCACGAAGTCGGAGCTCGGTTTGCCCCGGGTGCGCACCTTGGTGGGCGCCATGGTGCACTCCGAGGTGCCCAAGATTGGTGCGCACCAAGGAGCGCTCCGAAGTGCGCTCCAAGGTGCGCAGGTGCGCGCGAAGTCGAAAGTTGGGTTAATTGTCCGGTTTGCCTCGGGTGCGCACCTTGCGTGCACCTTCGCCAGGGTGGGCGCCTTGGTGCGCACACCTTGGCTGGGCTGCGCACCCGGGCGCGCACACCTTGGCACCCGCGTTTCCTTCATTTTAAATTTTTTTTTTTTACAATCTCTCAAGTGGGAAATTCTATAATCTCAACTTTTTTTGCCTTTTCAGGAAACTTTTGAATGGAGCGCATCATTGGTGCGCTCCGAAGTGTGCTCCAAGGTGCGCACCTCTGGTGTGCTCCAAAGCTCTCTCCAGCTGCGTGCACCTGCCCCGGCCGCGCACCCGGCCCCGCCCAGCTTCGCTCACCTGTCCCGGGCGTCTGGTGCGGAACCTTAGAGTAAGAAACATCACCGTGCACCTTGGCCAACGTGCGCGACTCGACCGAGCGCGCACTGGCCGAGGTGCACACCGATTTCACCTGGGTGCGCGCGCAGCACCTCGGGCGCACCGGGGTGCGCGCACAACGCTCGGGTTGCACCGTGGCCTGTGTGCTCGGGGCGCCTCGGGTGCGCGCTCGGTGTCGCCCCCGCGCGCGCGGTAGTGCGGGCAGCGCACCCCGGCCCGGCCCGGCCCCGACGAGAACGCAAACGGGCAAAAGGTTTATTCAAATAGCATTGCGACGCCCGGCGAAAAACTAAGAAAGGGTGCAACACCGGGACTTCCCGGGAGGTCACCCATCCCAGTACTACTCCGGCCCAAGCGCGCTTAACTGCGGAGTTCTGATGGGATCCGGTGCACTAACGCTGGTATGATCGCACCCGTTATGAGCTTGTCGCAGTGTGTACTTAGCAAACCGCGACCCACGTGCGAATCCACCCCGGCCACCCACCCCCGTCGAGGTGCACACCCTCCCTCGCGAAGTGCGCCCCGTTCGCCAAGTGTGAGCCCTGCCCGGGTGCGCGCACCTTGCTAGGGCGTCGGGTGTGCACCCGGCCCGGCCTACGTGCGTGCACCTGGACGGGGCGTCGTGTGCGTGCAGTGTCCCGTCTGCAACGCGGTGCCCACACACCACCTCGGGCGCAACGACCTGCGCTCACATGTGGGCCGAGTGCACCTTGGTGCATGTTCGGGGCGCCTCGGGTGCACGCTCGATCTTGCCCCGGTGCACCAAGGCGCTCGGTTTGCCCCGGGTGCGCACTTGGTGCAAGGTGGGCACCCAAAATAGGGATCAAGCACCAAAACACAAGTTTCGGGATGCAAAATGGGACCCAAGGACCACAAATGCGTTCCAAGACCCATGATGGGTCCACGAGAACAAAAATGTGTTCCGAGACTTAATAAACAAATATTGGGTTTTAGGAGAAGAAACATGCTCTGATGCCCAAAACGAGAATCGACCCCGAAAAGGCCACAGGCCAAAAGTGGGATGCGAGACAAAAAAAAATGGGACCCGAGGACCAAAATTGGGTTCCCAGGTCGAAGACAGGGCAACCGGACAAGAAACGACCTCTAAGGCTCGAAATGAGTCCCGACGACTAAAACTTGACAAGAAGCACCCATCAGGCACCCAACTCGACACCCATGGGATGCCGACCCACCCGGGCTTCCACCTAGCACACCTTGGCACCCACCCACCCTCGCACCCAACCTCGCACCCAACTTAGCACCTTTGAACCCACATTGGCACTCACCCTGACCCTGGCACCTTGGAACCCACATTGGCACTCACCTTGACCCTGGCACCCACCTTTGCACTCACCTTGGGACCCACCCTGGCTCCCACCTCGGCACCCACCCAGACACCCACCTTGGTTCCTTGGCACCCACCTTGGATCCTTGGCACCCACCCCGACACCCACCTTGGCACGCAACTTGGCTACTTGCCACCCACCTTGGCTCCTTGACGCCCACCCCGACAACCACCCCGTGACCTACCCTGGCTAGGGTTGGTGCACACCCACCCTGGTGCCCACCTTGGCACCCACCCCATGACCCACCTTGGCACGCACCTTAGTACCCACCCTGTTACCCACCCTAGGACCCACCCCGTGACCCACCTTGGCCAGGGTGGGTGCACCCACCCTGGTGCCCACCTTGGCACCCACCCATCCTAGCACCCAGCCTGTGACCGGGCTTGGAACCCAACCTTGCACCCGTCTTGGCCAGTGTGGGTGCGCACCCATCCTGGCACCCACGTTGTGACACACCCTTTAACCCACGCACCCTAGCAGCCACGTTGGCACCCACCTTGGAACACAACCTAGCAACTTGGCACCCACCCCGTGACCCACCTTGGCATCCACCATAGCAGTCGCCCACTTGGCACCCACCTTGGAACCCAAGTTGGCACCCACCTCGGCACCCACCTTGACACTTGTGGACCCACCTTGCCACTCACCCTAGCATCGACCCATCCTAGCACCCACCCTGGCACCTTTGCACCCTAGCACTCACCCATCCTAGCACCTAACCTGTGACCCACCTTGACACTCACCCTCGCACCCACCTTGGAACCCAACCTAGCACCCACCCACCCTGACACCAACCCTAGCACCTACCCACCCTTGCACCCACCCTGTGACCCATCTTGGCACCCACCCATCCTACCACTCAACCTATCACCCACCTTCTCACCCACCTTGGCATCCACCTTAGCACCCACCCACACTGGCACCTTGGCACCCACCTCGGGCAAGGTGGGTGCACACCCACCCTGACACCCAATTTAGAACCAACCGAGCATGTTACCCACCTTGGCACCCACATTGCAGCCCACCCTAGTACCCACCCTATGACCCACATTGGCATCCACACCCTAGCACCCAGGCACCTCGACACCCGCCTTGACACGCACCCTAGCACTAAACCTGTGACCCACCTTGGAACTCACCCTAGAACCCACCCACCCTGTGAACCACCTTGGCATCCACCTTAGCACCCACCCACCTTGGCACCCACTCTAGCACTCACCCATCCTAACACCCAACTTGTTACCCACCTTGGCACCCGCCCTCGCGTCCACCTTGAAACCCACCCTAGCACCCACCCACGCAGGAGCCCACCTTGGCACCCAACCTAACACCCACGCATCCTGGCACCCAACTTGTGACCCACCTTGGAACCCACCCTAGTACCCACCTTTGAACCCACTATATCACCAACCCACCTTGGCACCCACCCTATGACCCTCTTTGGAATCCACCCTAGCACGCACCCACCCTGGCACCCACCATGGAGCGCACCCTAGCACCCACCCACCTCGGCACGCACCTCAACACCCACCTTGGTGTGCGCACTGCGCCAACCTCTCAAAGACCCTATGTGGTGCGCTCCAAAGTGTACACCTTTGGTGCGCTCCAAGGTGCGCACCTTTGGTGCACACCGAGGTGCACACCAAAGTGTGCACCGAGGTGAGCACCAAAGTGCACTCCAAGGTGCACACCAAGGCGTGCACCTTTGGTGCGGTCAATGCAAACGAATTCGGAAGTTGGGGTCGATGTCCTAATCGCTGCTGCAGACTACACGTATGAGAATCGGACAAATAGCTTTATATAGGGGAGGTGTTGCGTTTGATGGGTCGACTCCCCTGGTTGTGTGCACTGCACCAACTTCAAAGACCCTGTCTTGTTTAAGAAGTCAAAAGTTGGGGTGGATGTCCTAATCATTGCTGCAGTCTACGCATGTATGAGAATCAGACAAATAGCTTATATAGGGGAGGTGTTGCATTCGGTGGGTTGACTCCCCTGGTTGTGCGCACTGCGCCAACCTCAAAGACCCCGCATAGCAGAAGAAGTCGGAAGTCGGATTTTGGTGAGCACCAAGGCGTGCACCTTTGGTGCGGTCAACGCAGACGAATTCAGAAGTTGGGGTGGATGTCCTAATCGTTGTTGCAGGCTACACATGTATGAGAATCAGACAAATAGCTTATATAGGGGAGGTGTTGGGTTTGATGGGTCAACTCCCTTGGTTGTGCGCATTACGCCAACCTCAAAGACCTTGTTTTCGTTAAGAAGTCAAAAGTTGGGGTCAATGTCCTAATGGCTCCTGTAGGCTACACATGTATGAGAATCGGACAAATAGCTTATATAGGGGAGGTGTTGGGTTTGATGGGTCGACTCCCCTGGTTGTGCGCATTACGTCAACCTCAAAGACCTTGTTTTCGTTAAGAAGTCAAAAGTTGGGGTCGATGTCCTAATTGCTCCTGTAGACTACACATGTATGAGAATCAGACAAATAGCTTATATAGGGGAGGTGTTGGGTTTGATGGGTTGACTCCCCTAGTTGTTCGCATTACACCAACCTCAAAGACCTTGTTTTCGTTTAGAAGCCGAAAGTTGGGGTCGATGTCCTAATTGCTCCTGCAGGCTACGCATGTATGAGAATCAGACAAATAGCTTATATAGGGGAGGTGTTGGGTTTGATGGGTCGACTCCCCTGGTTGTGCGCATTGCGCCAACCTCAAAGACCCTGCATTGCGGATGAAGTCGAAAGTCAGAGTTTGGTGTGCTACAAGGTGTGGTCGAAGGTGCTCACCTAGGTGTGCACCTTTGGAGCGCAGGAAAAGTGCCCTCCAAAAGTGCGCACCTTTGGAGTGCACAAAAGTGCCCTCCAAAAGTGCGCACCTTTGGAGCGCACAAAAGTGCCCTCCAAAAAGTGCCCTCCAAAAGTGCGCACCTTTGGAGCGCACAAAAGTGCCCTCCAAAAAGTGCCCTCCAAAAGTGCGCACCTTTGGAGTGCAGAAAAGTGCCCTCCAAAAAGTGCCCTCCAAAAGTGTGCACCTTTGGAGTGCACAAAAGTGCCCTCCAAAAGTGCGCACCTTTGGAGCGCAGAAAAGTGCCCTCCAAAAAGTGCCCTCCAAAAGTGCGCACCTTTGGAGCGCAGAAAAGTGCCCTCCAAAAAGTGCCCTCCAAAAGTGCGCACCTTTGGAGCGCAGAAAAGTGCCCTCCAAAAAGTGCCCTCCAAAAGTGCGCACCTTTGGAGCGCAGAAAAGTGCCCTCCAAAAAGTGCCCTCCAAAAGTGCGCACCTTTGGAGCGCAGAAAAGTGCCCTCCAAAAAGTGCCCTCCAAAAGTGCGCACCTTTGGAGCGCACAAAAGTGCCCTCCAAAAAGTGCCCTCCAAAAGTGCGCACCTTTGGAGCGCACAAAAGTGCCCTCCAAAAGTGCGCACCTTTGGAGCGCACAAAAGTGCCCTCCAAAAGTGCGCACTTTTGGTGCGCACCAAGGCGCTGGTTCGGTCGTTGCAGGCGAGTTCGGAAGTTGGGGTCGATGTCCTGAGCGGAGGTGCAAACTACACAGGTGTCGGAATCGGACAAATAGCTTATATAGGGGAGGTGTATGCTTCGATGGGTCGACTCCCCAGGTTGAGCGCACCGCGCCAACCTCAAAGACCCTACGGTATGGATGAAGTCGGAAGTTGGGTCCGATGACCGATTCGATTAGTAGGTATGCTCATGAGGTCGGAATTTGGGTCCGATGACCTGCCATGTGCAGGAAGGCGAATGTTGGCACTGTGCGTTGCAAGGTGCACACCAAGGTGCTGGTGCGGTCTTTTTAGTCGAGTTCGGAAGTTGGGGTCGATGTCCTGATCGGAGGTGCAAGCTACACAGGTGTGGGAATCGGACAAATAGCTTATATAGGGGAGGTGTATGCTTCGTTGGGTCGACTCCCCGGGTTGAGCGCACCGCGCCAACCTCAAAGACCCTACGGTATGGATGAAGTCGGAAGTTGGGTCCGATGACCGATTCGATATGTAGGCATACTCGCGAGGTCGGAATTTGGGTCCGATGACCTGCCATGTGCAGGAAGGCGAATGTTGGAACTGTGCGTTGCAAGGTGCGCACCAAGGCGCTGGTTCGGTCGTTGCAGGCGAGTTCGGAAGTTGGGGTCGATGTCCTGATCGGAGGTGCAAACTACACAGGTGTGGGAATCGGACAAATAGCTTATATAGGGGAGGTGTATGCTTCGTTGGGTCGACTCCCCGGGTTGAGCGCACCGCGCCAACCTCAAAGACCCTACGGTATGGATGAAGTCGGAAGTTGTGTCCGATGACCGATTCGATATGTAGGCATACTCGCGAGGTCGGAATTTGGGTCCGATGACCTGCCATGTGCAGGAAGGCGAATGTTGGGACTGTGCGTCGCAAGGTGCGCACCAAGGCGCTGGTGCCGTCGTTGCAGTCGAGTTCGGAAGTTGGGGTCGATGTCCTGGTCAGAGGTGCAAACTACACAGGTGTGGGAATCGGACAAATAGCTTATATAGGGGAGGTGTATGCTTCGATGGGTCGACTCCCCGGGTTGAGCGCACCGCGCCAACCTCAAAGACCCTACAGTATGGATGAAGTCGGAAGTTGGGTCCGATGACCGATTCGATACGTAGGCATATTGGCGAGGTCTGAATTTGTGTCCGATGACCTGCCATGCGCAGGAAGGCGGAATTTGGGTCCGATGACCGAGTTGATGGCGTGCCATGCGCAGAAAGGCGGAATTTGGGTCCGATGACCGAGTTGATGTTGATGGCCCGCCATGCACAGGAAGGCGGAATTTGGGTCCGATGACCGATTTGAAGGCGTGCCATGCGCAGAAAGGCGGAGTTTGGGTCCGATGACCGAGTTGATATTGATGGCCCGCCATGCGCAGGAAGGCGGAATTTGGGTCCGATGACCTGACATACGCATGGAGTCCGACTCGGGGGCCGATGTTCGATTCGATGACTTGCATTGTGGGTAAAGTCGGAAGTTGTGGTCTTTGACCCGATTCGATGACCAGACTTCGGCTGCTTGAGAATCGGACAAATAACTTATATAGGGGAGGTAGTGTTCTCGAGCATCCTCCCCCCGTGCCCGTTTATGTCGATTGATGCTGGTGCTCGACTGGTTGGAGCGCTCGGATGCAAAAATCTTGCACCAGGATTTATCGATTGTGATGGACACGGCAAGTCTCCTGATTGCTATGCAGGAGCTCATCGTGAATCTCTATGCGGCCTTGGTATGGACTCGACCTGCGGAATGGTTCGGCAATGGTAGTCGCTCCAACACGTCCTTGCAATGGCCACAGAGGTGATTCGACTAGAGCTCCAGTCTAGCTTTTGGGTTGCTTGGCGGACTGGTATAGCCGCGATCGAGTTCCGGCCATGAACGTTTTAGATAGCTCTTGGGCTTTCTGGGACGGAAGTCGGAAGTTTGGGCTGTTGTCCGATTTGATGACCATTCTTCGGATGTGTGAGAATCGGACAAATAACTTATATAGGGGACTGTGTTGTCTCACGCAGCCCCCTCCGTGCCCCTCTATCTCGACCGATGTTGGTGCTTGAAAGGGTTGGGATCGCTCGGATTTATAAACGTGCACCACCATTTGTCGAGTGTGAGGGACGCGGCAGGTCTCCTAAATGCTATACGGGCGCTCTCTGAGAATCTCTATCCGGCCTCGACACAGACTAGTCTTGCTGAATGGTTTGGCACTGGTAGTCGATCCAACACGTCGTTGTTGTGGCCGCCTAGGCGATTCGATTCGAGCCCCCGTCTAGCTTTTGGGTTGCTTGGCGGATTTTGCCCTATCCGCAAGTGAGCTCGGTCCCTAAACGTTCGAGAAACCCGATTGCTATGCGCCGACTCTCTTTCTTGCGAGCCTCCATCTAGCTTTTGGGTCTCTACGGAACGGAAGTCGGAATCTGGGACCGTTGTTTGATTCGACGAGGCAGACTACGGTTGTGCGAGAATCGGACAAATAACTTATATAGGGGAGGTGTTGACTGGAGCATTCTCCCCCGTGCCCCTCTAACTCGACCAATGCTGGCGCTCGAACGGTGGTAGCGCTCGGATTTTCGTTGAGCGCCAGCATTGGTCGATTTAGAGGGGCATGCGAGATTCCCGAATGCTATGCGAGGGCTCTAACGGAAATGTCTATTGGTTTCGGTATGGATGCAATTGCGAGTGGTTCGGCAAAGGTAGTCGTTCCGATGCGTCCATGTCGTGGCCAAATCGATAATTCGATTTGAGCCCTCGTATAGCATTTGGGTCTCTCGATGTGATTCCGCATTCCAGTCCCTTTGGGCACTGCTTGAGCCGCATCCCAGGGGGTTCCCTTCCCAATAATCTGCCTCGCAACCCGATTGCTATGCGGTGAGGCTCCTCGGCCGCCTCGGAACTATCTGTGTATCAGACGCATCGCGGGATAAGGGGTTGGCAACGGTAGTCGCCCCAAGCGCGTCCGATGCTTGGACCATTCCGAGGCGGCCCTGAAGCCTCTTCCGTCTAGCCGTTGGGTCCTTCTCGCCGCATCCCTTGCCTCGCACCCCGATTGCTATGCGGTGAGGCTCCTCGGCCGCCTTGGAACTATCTGTGTATCAGACGCATCGCGGGATAAGGGGTTGTCACTGGTAGTCGCCCCAAGCGCGTCCGATGCTTGGACCATTCCGAGGCGGCCCTGAAGCCTCTTCCGTCTAGCCGTTGGGTCCTTCTCGCCGCATCCCTCGACTCGCACCCCGATTGCTATGCGGTGAGGCTCCTCGGCCGCCTTGGAACTATCTGTGTATCGGACGCGTCGCGGGATAAGGGGTTGTCACTGGTAGTCGCCCCAAGCGCGTCCGATGCTTGGACCATTCCGAGGCGGCCCTGAAGCCTCTTCCGTCTAGCCGTTGGGTCCTTCTCGCCGCATCCCTCGCCTCGCACCCCGATTGCTATGCGGTGAGGCTCCTCGGCCGCCTTGGAACTATCTGTGTATCGGACGCGTCGCGGGATAAGGGGTTGTCACTGGTAGTCGCCCCAAGCGCGTGCGATGCATGGACCATTCCCAGGCGGCCCTGAAGCCTCTTCCGTCTAGCCGTTGGGTCCTTCTCGCCGCATCCCTCGCCTCGCACCCCGATTGCTATGCGGTGAGGCTCCTCGGCCGCCTTGGAACTATCTGTGTATCGGACGCGTCGCGGGATAAGGGGTTGTCACTGGTAGTCGCCCCAAGCGCGTCCGATGCTTGGACCATTCCGAGGCGGCCCTGAAGCCTCTTCCGTCTAGCCGTTGGGTCCTTCTCGCCGCATCCCTCGCCTCGCACCCCGATTGCTATGCGGTGAGGCTCCTCGGCCGCCTTGGAACTATCTGTGTATCGGACGCGTCGCGGGATAAGGGGTTGTCACTGGTAGTCGCCCCAAGCGCGTCCGATGCTTGGACCATTCCGAGGCGGCCCTGAAGCCTCTTCCGTCTAGCCGTTGGGTCCTTCTCGCCGCATCCCTCGCCTCGCACCCCGATTGCTATGCGGTGAGGCTCCTCGGCCGCCTTGGAACTATCTGTGTATCGGACGCGTCGCGGGATAAGGGGTTGTCACTGGTAGTCGCCCCAAGCGCGTCCGATGCTTGGACCATTCCGAGGCGGCCCTGAAGCCTCTTCCGTCTAGCCGTTGGGTCCTTCTCGCCGCATCCCTCGCCTCGCACCCCGATTGCTATGCGGTGAGGCTCCTCGGCCGCCTTGGAACTATCTGTGTATCGGACGCATCGCGGGATAAGGGGTTGTCACTGGTAGTCGCCCCAAGCGCGTCCGATGCTTGGACCATTCCGAGGCGGCCCTGAAGCCTCTTCCGTCTAGCCGTTGGGTCCTTCTCGCCGCATCCCTCGCCTCGCACCCCGATTGCTATGCGGTGAGGCTCCTCGGCCGCCTTGGAACTATCTGTGTATCGGACGCGTCGCGGGATAAGGGGTTGTCACTGGTAGTCGCCCCAAGCGCGTCCGATGCTTGGACCATTCCGAGGCGGCCCTGAAGCCTCTTCCGTCTAGCCGTTGGGTCCTTCTCGCCGCATCCCTCGCCTCGCACCCCGATTGCTATGCGGTGAGGCTCCTCGGCCGCCTTGGAACTATCTGTGTATCGGACGCGTCGCGGGATAAGGGGTTGTCACTGGTAGTCGCCCCAAGCGCGTCCGATGCTTGGACCATTCCGAGGCGGACCTGAAGCCTCTTCCGTCTAGCCGTTGGGTCCTTCTCGCCGCATCCCTCGCCTCGCACCCCGATTGCTATGCGGTGAGGCTCCTCGGCCGCCTTGGAACTATCTGTGTATCGGACGCGTCGCGGGATAAGGGGTTGTCACTGGTAGTCGCCCCAAGCGCGTCCGATGCTTGGACCATTCCGAGGCGGCCCTGAAGCCTCTTCCGTCTAGCCGTTGGGTCCTTCTCGCCGCATCCCTCGCCTCGCACCCCGATTGCTATGCGGTGAGGCTCCTCGGCCGCCTTGGAACTATCTGTGTATCGGACGCGTCGCGGGATAAGGGGTTGTCACTGGTAGTCGCCCCAAGCGCGTCCGATGCTTGGACCATTCCGAGGCGGCCCTGAAGCCTCTTCCGTCTAGCCGTTGGGTCCTTCTCGCCGCATCCCTCGCCTCGCACCCCGATTGCTATGCGGTGAGGCTCCTCGGCCGCCTTGGAACTATCTGTGTATCGGATGCATCGCGGGATAAGGGGTTGTCACTGGTAGTCGCCCCAAGCGCGTCCGATGCTTGGACCATTCCGAGGCGGCCCTGAAGCCTCTTCCGTCTAGCCGTTGGGTCCTTCTCGCCGCATCCCTCGCCTCGCACCCCGATTGCTATGCGGTGAGGCTCCTCGGCCGCCTTGGAACTATCTGTGTATCGGACGCATCGCGGGATAAGGGGTTGTCACTGGTAGTCGCCCCAAGCGCGTCCAATGCTTGGACCATTCCGAGGCGGCCCTGAAGCCTCTTCCGTCTAGCCGTTGGGTCCTTCTCGCCGCATCCCTCGCCTCGCACCCCGATTGCTATGCGGTGAGGCTCCTCGGCCGCCTTGGAACTATCTGTGTATCGGACGCGTCGCGGGATAAGGGGTTGTCACTGGTAGTCGCCCCAAGCGCGTCCGATGCTTGGACCATTCCGAGGCGGACCTGAAGCCTCTTCCGTCTAGCCGTTGGGTCCTTCTCGCCGCATCCCTCGCCTCGCACCCCGATTGCTATGCGGTGAGGCTCCTCGGCCGCCTTGGAACTATCTGTGTATCGGACGCGTCGCGGGATAAGGGGTTGTCACTGGTAGTCGCCCCAAGCGCGTCCGATGCTTGGACCATTCCGAGGCGGCCCTGAAGCCTCTTCCGTCTAGCCGTTGGGTCCTTCTCGCCGCATCCCTCGCCTCGCACCCCGATTGCTATGCGGTGAGGCTCCTCGGCCGCCTTGGAACTATCTGTGTATCGGACGCGTCGCGGGATAAGGGGTTGTCACTGGTAGTCGCCCCAAGCGCGTCCGATGCTTGGACCATTCCGAGGCGGACCTGAAGCCTCTTCCCTCTAGCCGTTGGGGCTTTCTCGCCGCATCCCTCGCCTCGCACCCCGATTGCTATTCGGTGAGGCTCCTCGGCCGCCTTGGAACTATCTGTGTATCGGACGCATCGCGGGATAAGGGGTTGGCAGTGGTAGTCGCCCCAAGCGCGTCCGATGCTTGGACCATTCCGAGGCGGCCCTGCAGCCTCTTCCGTCTAGCCGTTGGGGCCATCTCGCTGCATCCCCCACCTCGCACCACGATTGCTATGCGGTGAGGCTCCTTGGCCGCCTCGGAACTATCTGTGTATCGGACGCATCGCGGGATAAGGGGTTGTCACTGGTAGTCGCCCCAAGCGCGTCCGATGCTTGGACTATTCCGAGGCGGCCCTGCAGCCTCTTCCGTCTAGCCGTTGGGGCCATCTCGCCGCATCCCCCAGCTCCTCGGCCGCCTCGGAACTATCTGTGTATCGGACGCATCGCGGGATAAGGGGTTGGCAGTGGTAGTCGCCCCAAGCGCGTTCGATGCTTGGACTATTCCGAGGCGGCCCCGCAGCCTCTTCCGTCTACCCTTTGGGGCCATCTCGCCGCATCCCTCGCCTCGCACCCCGATTGCTATGCGGTGAGGCTCCTCGGCCGCCTGGGAACTATCTTCGTATCGGATGCATCGCGGGATAAGGGGTTGTCACTGGTAGTCGCCCCAAGCGCGTCCGATGCTTGGACTATTCCGAGGCGGCCCTGTGGCCTCTTCCGTCTAGCCGTTGGGGCCATCTCGCCGCATCCCTCACCTCGCACCCCCATTGCTATGCGGTGAGGCTCCTCGGCCGCCTTGCAACTGTCTTCGTATCGGAAGCATCGCGGGATAAGGGGTTGTCACTGGTAGTCGCCCCAAGCGCGTCCGATGCTTGGACTATTCCGAGGCGGCCCTGCAGCCTCTTCCGTCTAGCCGTTGGGGCCATCTCGCCGCATCCCCCACCTCGCACCCGGATTGCTATGCGGTGAGGCTCCTCGGCCGCCTTGGAACTATCTTCGTATCGGACGCATCGCGGGATAAGGGGTTGTCACTGGTAGTCGCCCCAAGCGCGTCCGATGCTTGGACTATTCCGACGCGGCCCTGTGGCCTCTTCCGTCTAGCCGTTGGGGCCATCTCGCCGCATCCCCCACCTCGCACCCCGATTGCTATGCGGTGAGGCTCCTCGGCCGCCTTGGAACCATCTTCGTATCGGACGCATCGCGGGATGAGGGGTTGTCACTGGTAGTCGCCCCAAGCGCGTCCGATGCTTGGACCATTCCGAGGCGGCCCTGAAGCCTCTTCCGTCTAGCCGTTGGGGCCTTCCCGCCCCATCCCTCGCCTCGCACCCCCGATTGCTATGCGGTGAGGCTCCTCGGCCGCCTTGGAACCATCTGTGTATCGGACGCATCGCGGGATAAGGGGTTGGCACTGGTAGTCGCCCCAAGCGCGTCCGATGCTTGGAGCATTCCGAGGTGGCCCTGAAGCCTCTTCCGTCTAGCCGTTGGGGCCTTCCCGCCCCATCCCTCGCCTCGCACCCCGATTGATATGCGGTGAGGCTCCTCGGCCGCCTTGGAACTATCTGTGTATCGGACGCATCGCGGGATAAGGGGTTGGCACTGGTAGTCGTCCCAATCGCGTCCGATGCTTGGACCATTCCGAGGCGGCCCTGCAGCCTCTTCCGTTTAGCCGTCGGGGCCTTCCCGCCGCATCCCTCGCCTCGCATCCCGATTCCTATGCGGTGAGTCTTCTCGGCCGCCGCGGAACTATACCTGTTATTGCTACTGCATCCTTCGGCTGGTAACCTCCTCTGCCGCCTTGGAACGTTCTCTTTGTCGGACGCGTCGCGGGATAAGGGGTTGGCACTGGTAGTCGCCCCAAGCGCGCCCGATGCATAGACCGCTCCGAGTTGACCTTGCTTTCAGCCTCTCACATGCATAGACCTCTCTGAGTCGACCCTGCAGCCTCTCACGTTTAGCCTTTGGAATCTCGCCTCACAACATGATTGCTATCCTTGATGCATCCCTTGCCTCGAGCCCTGATTGCTTTCTTGGCTGCATCCCTCCTCTCCTCACAGCCCGGTTGTCATCACTGCTTCATCCGTCGCTTCATGCATTCTGGCTGCTGGGCCCTTCCCACCGCACACCTCGATTGCTATCTCTTCTGCATCACACACCCCGATTGCTATCTCTGCTACATCCCTCGGCTCTCACTTCTGCATCCTTCGCCTCCCACCTCGATTGCTATCAATGCTGCATCCGTAACCTCACACCCCGATTGCTATGCGGGGAGGCTCCTTGGCCGCCTTGGAAATTTCTGTGTGTCGGACGCACCGCGGGATAAGGGGTTGGCACTGGTAGTCGCCCCAAGTGCGCCCGATTCTTAGACCGCTTCGAGGTGACCTCGTAGCCTCTTTCGTCCAGGCTTCCTGCCTTCAACGCCCTTTTTACACCTCGATTGCTATGCGCGGGCTCGTTGGCGTCTATCACCTCTCTGCGAAGAGTGGCACGATGATTGTTGGGGTAAATCATAGCAGTCCGATCTCTGGCCTTGGGCCATTGTGAGGGCTGATCGATTTCCTGTGCGCATCTCGTGTTCGCCCAGTAACAGACTCGACGACTTGTAATCGGTCTTGTTCCCGATTGTTCCTGGAGGTAGTCTTCGGAACTCTTGGATTTGACCTGTCACTCGAACTGTCCTCTTCCGAGGATGCTTGTGTGTGTGTGCTTGTGCCATTTCCTTGGCGGTATTAACGAGATATTAAAGAGCGGAGTGAGCGCCTCGCCCAGCTATGTTTGGGGCTCTCACTCCCTTACCCGGTGTGCGACCGCTTTGCACGTAGGTTGCGGAGCATCGCGACTCTTTCGATGTTTGGCGGTTGTCTTCCGGTGATGCGTTGGTCCCGAAGTGCACGTTACTAGCATTTCTGCCATTGTTCTCGATCTTTGGCACGTTCCTTCGTTGCAATTGGAT
>NW_026728966.1:160000-185000 GCF_030272615.1 Cryptomeria japonica | reverse complement strand
GGCTGGGCTGCGCACCTTGGTGGGCGCCATGGTGCGCACCTTTCGTGCGCTCCAAGGTGCGCACGAAGTCGGAGCTCGGTTTGCCCCGGGTGCGCACCTTGGTGGGCGCCATGGTGCACTCCGAGGTGCCCAAGATTGGTGCGCACCAAGGAGCGCTCCGAAGTGCGCTCCAAGGTGCGCAGGTGCGCGCGAAGTCGAAAGTTGGGTTAATTGTCCGGTTTGCCTCGGGTGCGCACCTTGCGTGCACCTTCGCCAGGGTGGGCGCCTTGGTGCGCACACCTTGGCTGGGCTGCGCACCCGGGCGCGCACACCTTGGCACCCGCGTTTCCTTCATTTTAAATTTTTTTTTTTTACAATCTCTCAAGTGGGAAATTCTATAATCTCAACTTTTTTTGCCTTTTCAGGAAACTTTTGAATGGAGCGCATCATTGGTGCGCTCCGAAGTGTGCTCCAAGGTGCGCACCTCTGGTGTGCTCCAAAGCTCTCTCTAGCTGCGTGCACCTGCCCCGGCCGCGCACCCGGCCCCGCCCAGCTTCGCTCACCTGTCCCGGGCGTCTGGTGCGGAACCTTAGAGTAAGAAACATCACCGTGCACCTTGGCCAACGTGCGCGACTCGACCGAGCGCGCACTGGCCGAGGTGCACACCGATTTCACCTGGGTGCGCGCGCAGCACCTCGGGCGCACCGGGGTGCGCGCACAACGCCCGGGTTGCACCGTGGCCTGTGTGCTCGGGGCGCCTCGGGTGCGCGCTCGGTGTCGCCCCCGCGCGCGCGGTAGTGCGGGCAGCGCACCCCGGCCCGGCCCGGCCCCGACGAGAACGCAAACGGGCAAAAGGTTTATTCAAATAGCATTGCGACGCCCGGCGAAAAACTAAAAAAGGGTGCAACACCGGGACTTCCCGGGAGGTCACCCATCCCAGTACTACTCCGGCCCAAGCGCGCTTAACTGCGGAGTTCTGATGGGATCCGGTGCACTAACGCTGGTATGATCGCACCCGTTATGAGCTTGTCGCAGTGTGTACTTAGCAAACCGCGACCCACGTGCGAATCCACCCCGGCCACCCACCCCCGTCGAGGTGCACACCCTCCCTCGCGAAGTGCGCCCCGTTCGCCAAGTGTGAGCCCTGCCCGGGTGCGCGCACCTTGCTAGGGCGTCGGGTGTGCACCCGGCCCGGCCTACGTGCGTGCACCTGGACGGGGCGTCGTGTGCGTGCAGTGTCCCGTCTGCAACGCGGTGCCCACACACCACCTCGGGCGCAACGACCTGCGCTCACATGTGGGCCGAGTGCACCTTGGTGCATGTTCGGGGCGCCTCGGGTGCACGCTCGATCTTGCCCCGGTGCACCAAGGCGCTCGGTTTGCCCCGGGTGCGCACTTGGTGCAAGGTGGGCACCCAAAATAGGGATCAAGCACCAAAACACAAGTTTCGGGATGCAAAATGGGACCCAAGGACCACAAATGCGTTCCAAGACCCATGATGGGTCCACGAGAACAAAAATGTGTTCCGAGACTTAATAAACAAATATTGGGTTTTAGGAGAAGAAACATGCTCTGATGCCCAAAACGAGAATCGACCCCGAAAAGGCCACAGGCCAAAAGTGGGATGCGAGACAAAAAAAAATGGGACCCGAGGACCAAAATTGGGTTCCCAGGTCGAAGACAGGGCAACCGGACAAGAAACGACCTCTAAGGCTCGAAATGAGTCCCGACGACTAAAACTTGACAAGAAGCACCCATCAGGCACCCAACTCGACACCCATGGGATGCCGACCCACCCGGGCTTCCACCTAGCACACCTTGGCACCCACCCACCCTCGCACCCAACCTCGCACCCAACTTAGCACCTTTGAACCCACATTGGCACTCACCCTGACCCTGGCACCTTGGAACCCACATTGGCACTCACCTTGACCCTGGCACCCACCTTTGCACTCACCTTGGGACCCACCCTGGCTCCCACCTCGGCACCCACCCAGACACCCACCTTGGTTCCTTGGCACCCACCTTGGATCCTTGGCACCCACCCCGACACCCACCTTGGCACGCAACTTGGCTACTTGCCACCCACCTTGGCTCCTTGACGCCCACCCCGACAACCACCCCGTGACCTACCCTGGCTAGGGTTGGTGCACACCCACCCTGGTGCCCACCTTGGCACCCACCCCATGACCCACCTTGGCACGCACCTTAGTACCCACCCCGTTACCCACCCTAGGACCCACCCCGTGACCCACCTTGGCCAGGGTGGGTGCCTTGGTGTGCACAACTTGCCTGGGCTGCACACCAGGGCGGGCTCAAGATGGCACCCGCGTTCCGTTTTTTTCACTATCTTTCAAAACGGAAATTTTAAAATCTCGTTTTTTTTTTTTTTTTGCCTTTTCTGGAAATTAGTGAAGGCAGCGCATCAAAGGTGCGCAATGCTGGTGCGAACCCGGGAGCGCTCCGATGTGTGCTCCAAGGTGCGGCGTGCACGAAGTCCGAGCCCGGCTTGCCCCGGGTGCGCACCTCGCGTGCACCTTCGCCGGGGTGAGCACCTTGGCTGGGTTGCGCGCCCTGGTGCGCACCAAGGAGCGCTCTGAAGTGTGCTCCAAGGTGCGGCGTGCACGAAGTCGGAGCTCGGTTTGCCCCGGGTGTGCACCTCGGGTGCGCACCTCGCGTGCACCTTCGCTGCGGTGGGCACCTTGGCTGGGTTGCGCGCCTTGGTGGGCACCATGCAGTGCACGAAGTCGGAGCCCGGTTTGCCCCGGGCGCGCACCTCCGCCAGGGTGGGCACCTTGGTGCGCACAACTTGCCTGGGCTGCGCACCAGGAAGGGCTCAAGATGGCACCCGCGTTCCGTTTTTTTCACTATCTTTCAGAACGGAAATTTTAAAATATCGTTTTTTTTTGCCTTTTCTGGAAATTAGTGAAGGCAGCGCATCAAAGGTGCGCAACGCTGGTGCGAACCTGGGAGCGCTCCGATGTGTGCTCCAAGGTGCGGCGTGCACGAAGTCGGAGCCCGGTTTGCCCCGGGTGCGCCCTGGTGGGCACCATGGTGCGCACCAAGGAGCGCTCCGAAGTGTGCTCCAAGGTGCGGCCTGCACGAAGTCGGAGCCCGGTTTGCCCCGGGCGTGCACCGCGGGTGGGCACCTTGGTGCGCATGCCTTGCCTGGGCTGCGCACCAGGGCGGGCTCAAGATGGCACCCGCGTTCCGTTTTTTTCACTATCTTTCAAAACGGAAATTTTAAAATCTCATTTTTTTTTGCCTTTTCTGGAAATTAGTGAAGGCAGCGCATCAAAGGTGCGCACCTCGCTGCCCACCACGGTGCGCAACGCCGGTGGGCACCCGGGAGTGCTTCGAAGTGTGCTCCAAGGTGCTGCGTGCACGTTGTCGGAGCCCGGTTTGCCCCGGGTGCGCACCTCGCGTGCACCTTCGTCGGGGTGGGCACCTTGGCTGGGTTTGCCCCGGCTGCGCTCCGAAGCGGGGTTATTGGAGCGCCGCCTCTTTTTTTGTCGGAGCGTTTGGTGGGGTTTCTCGCATTGGCTCTTCCCAGGCCCGGTTGCCACCCTGGCGCGCACGAAGTCGGAAGTAGGGTTAATTGCCCGGGTGCGCACCTTTGCCAGGGTGGGCACCTTACCTGGGCTGTGCACCAGGGCGGGCTCAAGATGGCACCCGCGTTCCGTTTTTTTCACTATCTTTCAAAACGGAAATTTTAAAATCTCCTCTTTTTTTTGCCTTTTCTGGAAATTAGTGAAGGCAGCGCATCAAAGGTGCGCACCTCGCTGCCCACCTTGGTGTGCTCTGAGGTGCGCACCCGGGAGCGCTACGAAGTGTGCTCCAAGGTGCGGCGTGCACGTTGTCGGAGCCCGGTTTGCCCCGGGTGCGCACCTCGCCTGCACCTTGGCCGGGGTGGGCACCCTGGCTGGGTTTGCCCAGGGTGCGCTCCGAAGCGGGGTTACTGGAGCGCCCCCTCTTTTTTTGTCAGAGCGTTTGGTGGGGTTTCTCGCATTGGCTCTTCCCAGGCCCGGTTGTTGGGTGCGCTCCCACCCTGGCGCGCGCGAAGTTGGAAGTTGGGTTAATTGCCCGGGCGCGCACCTTCGCCAGGGTGGGCACCTTGGTGCGCACACCTTGGCTGGGCTGCGCACCAGGGCGGGCTCAAGATGGCACCAGCATTCCCTTTTTCTCACTATCTTTCAAAACGGAAATTTTAAAATCTCGTTTTTTTTTGCCTTTTATGGAAATTAGTGAAGGCATCGCATCAAAGGTGCGCACCTCGCTGCCCACCTTGGTGTGCTCCGAGGTGCCCACCACGGTGCGCTCCGAGGTGCCCACCACGGTGCGCAACGCCGGTGCGAACCCGGGAGCGCCCCGATGTGTGCTCCAAGGTGCGGCGTGCACGAAGCCGGACCCCGGTTTGCCCCGGGTGCGCACCTCGCGTGCACCTTGGTGCGCACACCTTGGCTGGGTTGCGCGGCCTGGTGGGCACCATGGTGCGCACCAAGGAGCGCTCCAAAGTGTGCTCCAAGGTGCGGCGTGCACGAAGTCCTAGCCCGGTTTGCCCCGGGTGCGCACCTTCGCCGCGGTGGGCACCATGGCGTGCACGAAGTCGGAGCCCGGTTTGCCCCGGGTGCGCACCTCGCGTGCACCTTCGCCGGGGTGGGCACCTCGGCTGGGTTGCGCGCCCTGGTGCGCACCAAGGAGCGCTCCGAAGTGTGCTCCAAGGTGCGGCGTGCACGAAGTCGGAGCCCGGTTTGCCCCGGGTGCGCACCTTCGCCGCGGTGGGCACCCTGGTGCGCACCATGGCGTGCACGAAGTCGGAGCCCGGTTTGCCCCGGGTGCGCACCTCGCGTGCACCTTCGGCGGGGTTGCGCGCCCTGGTGCGCACCAAGGAGCGCTCCGAAGTGTGCTCCAAGGTGCGGCGTGCACGAAGTCGGAGCCCGGTTTGCCCCGGGTGCGCACCTCGCGTGCACCTTCGGCGGGGTTGCGCGCCCTGGTGGGCACCATGGTGCGCACCAAGGAGCGCTCCGAAGTGTGCTCCAAGGTGCGGCGTGCACGAAGTCGGAGCCCGGTTTGCCCCGGGTGCGCACCTCGCGTGCACCTTCGCCGCGGTGGGCACCATGGCGTGCACGAAGTCGGAGCCCGGTTTGCCCCGGGTGCGCACCTCGCGTGCACCTTCGCCGGGGTGGGCACCTCGGCTGGGTTGCGCGCCCTGGTGCGCACCAAGGAGCGCTCCGAAGTGTGCTCCAAGGTGCGGCGTGCACGAAGTCGGAGCCCGGTTTGCCCCGGGTGCGCACCTCGCGTGCACCTTCGCCGCGGTGGGCACCATGGCGTGCACGAAGTCGGAGCCCGGTTTGCCCCGGGTGCGCACCCCGCGTGCACCTTCGCCGGGGTGGGCACCTCGGCTGGGTTGCGCGCCCTGGTGCGCACCAAGGAGCGCTCCGAAGTGTGCTCCAAGGTGCGGCGTGCACGAAGTCGGAGCCCGGTTTGCCCCGGGTGCGCACCTCGCGTGCACCTTCGCCGCGGTGGGCACCTTGGCTGGGTTGGGCACCATTGAGCGCTCCGAAGTGTGCTCCAAGGTGCGCACCATGGCCCTCCAAGGTGCGCAGCATGGCGTGCACGAAGTCGGAGCCCGGTTTGCCCCGGGTGCGCACCTCGCGTGCACCTTCGCCAGGGTGGGCACCTCGGTGCGCACACCTTCTCAATGTTTTCTTGCCTTTTCTGGAAATTGGTGAAGGCAGCGCATCAAAGGTGCGCACCTCGGTGTGCTCCGAGGTGCGAACCCGAGAGCGCTCCGAGGTGCCCACGAAGTCGAAAGTCGGGTTAATTGCATTGTTTTCCCCGGGTGCGCTCCGAGGTGCGCAACATCGGTGCGCACCAAGGAGGGCTCCGAAGTGTGCTCCAAGGTGCGCACGATTCGGAGCTCGGTTTGCCCGGGGTGCGCACACCTTGGCTGGGTTGCGCACCCTTTGTGCGCTCCAAGGTGCGCACGAAGTCGGAGCTCGGTTTGCCCCGGGTGCGCACCTTCGCCAGGGTGCGCACCTTGATGCGCACGCCTTGGCTGGGCTGCGCACCTTGGTGGGCGCCATGGTGCGCACCTTTCGTGCGCTCCAAGGTGCGCACGAAGTCGGAGCTCGGTTTGCCCCGGGTGCGCACCTTGGTGGGCGCCATGGTGCACTCCGAGGTGCCCAAGATTGGTGCGCACCAAGGAGCGCTCCGAAGTGCGCTCCAAGGTGCGCAGGTGCGCGCGAAGTCGAAAGTTGGGTTAATTGTCCGGTTTGCCTCGGGTGCGCACCTTGCGTGCACCTTCGCCAGGGTGGGCGCCTTGGTGCGCACACCTTGGCTGGGCTGCGCACCCGGGCGCGCACACCTTGGCACCCGCGTTTCCTTCATTTTAAATTTTTTTTTTTTACAATCTCTCAAGTGGGAAATTCTATAATCTCAACTTTTTTTGCCTTTTCAGGAAACTTTTGAATGGAGCGCATCATTGGTGCGCTCCGAAGTGTGCTCCAAGGTGCGCACCTCTGGTGTGCTCCAAAGCTCTCTCCAGCTGCGTGCACCTGCCCCGGCCGCGCACCCGGCCCCGCCCAGCTTCGCTCACCTGTCCCGGGCGTCTGGTGCGGAACCTTAGAGTAAGAAACATCACCGTGCACCTTGGCCAACGTGCGCGACTCGACCGAGCGCGCACTGGCCGAGGTGCACACCGATTTCACCTGGGTGCGCGCGCAGCACCTCGGGCGCACCGGGGTGCGCGCACAACGCCCGGGTTGCACCGTGGCCTGTGTGCTCGGGGCGCCTCGGGTGCGCGCTCGGTGTCGCCCCCGCGCGCGCGGTAGTGCGGGCAGCGCACCCCGGCCCGGCCCGGCCCCGACGAGAACGCAAACGGGCAAAAGGTTTATTCAAATAGCATTGCGACGCCCGGCGAAAAACTAAGAAAGGGTGCAACACCGGGACTTCCCGGGAGGTCACCCATCCCAGTACTACTCCGGCCCAAGCGCGCTTAACTGCGGAGTTCTGATGGGATCCGGTGCACTAACGCTGGTATGATCGCACCCGTTATGAGCTTGTCGCAGTGTGTACTTAGCAAACCGCGACCCACGTGCGAATCCACCCCGGCCACCCACCCCCGTCGAGGTGCACACCCTCCCTCGCGAAGTGCGCCCCGTTCGCCAAGTGTGAGCCCTGCCCGGGTGCGCGCACCTTGCTAGGGCGTCGGGTGTGCACCCGGCCCGGCCTACGTGCGTGCACCTGGACGGGGCGTCGTGTGCGTGCAGTGTCCCGTCTGCAACGCGGTGCCCACACACCACCTCGGGCGCAACGACCTGCGCTCACATGTGGGCCGAGTGCACCTTGGTGCATGTTCGGGGCGCCTCGGGTGCACGCTCGATCTTGCCCCGGTGCACCAAGGCGCTCGGTTTGCCCCGGGTGCGCACTTGGTGCAAGGTGGGCACCCAAAATAGGGATCAAGCACCAAAACACAAGTTTCGGGATGCAAAATGGGACCCAAGGACCACAAATGCGTTCCAAGACCCATGATGGGTCCACGAGAACAAAAATGTGTTCCGAGACTTAATAAACAAATATTGGGTTTTAGGAGAAGAAACATGCTCTGATGCCCAAAACGAGAATCGACCCCGAAAAGGCCACAGGCCAAAAGTGGGATGCGAGACAAAAAAAAATGGGACCCGAGGACCAAAATTGGGTTCCCAGGTCGAAGACAGGGCAACCGGACAAGAAACGACCTCTAAGGCTCGAAATGAGTCCCGACGACTAAAACTTGACAAGAAGCACCCATCAGGCACCCAACTCGACACCCATGGGATGCCGACCCACCCGGGCTTCCACCTAGCACACCTTGGCACCCACCCACCCTCGCACCCAACCTCGCACCCAACTTAGCACCTTTGAACCCACATTGGCACTCACCCTGACCCTGGCACCTTGGAACCCACATTGGCACTCACCTTGACCCTGGCACCCACCTTTGCACTCACCTTGGGACCCACCCTGGCTCCCACCTCGGCACCCACCCAGACACCCACCTTGGTTCCTTGGCACCCACCTTGGATCCTTGGCACCCACCCCGACACCCACCTTGGCACGCAACTTGGCTACTTGCCACCCACCTTGGCTCCTTGACGCCCACCCCGACAACCACCCCGTGACCTACCCTGGCTAGGGTTGGTGCACACCCACCCTGGTGCCCACCTTGGCACCCACCCCATGACCCACCTTGGCACGCACCTTAGTACCCACCCCGTTACCCACCCTAGGACCCACCCCGTGACCCACCTTGGCCAGGGTGGGTGCCTTGGTGCGCACAACTTGCCTGGGCTGCACACCAGGGCGGGCTCAAGATGGCACCCGCGTTCCGTTTTTTTCACTATCTTTCAAAACGGAAATTTTAAAATCTCGTTTTTTTTTTTTTTTTGCCTTTTCTGGAAATTAGTGAAGGCAGCGCATCAAAGGTGCGCAATGCTGGTGCGAACCCGGGAGCGCTCCGATGTGTGCTCCAAGGTGCGGCGTGCACGAAGTCCGAGCCCGGCTTGCCCCGGGTGCGCACCTCGCGTGCACCTTCGCCGGGGTGAGCACCTTGGCTGGGTTGCGCGCCCTGGTGCGCACCAAGGAGCGCTCTGAAGTGTGCTCCAAGGTGCGGCGTGCACGAAGTCGGAGCTCGGTTTGCCCCGGGTGTGCACCTCGGGTGCGCACCTCGCGTGCACCTTCGCTGCGGTGGGCACCTTGGCTGGGTTGCGCGCCTTGGTGGGCACCATGCAGTGCACGAAGTCGGAGCCCGGTTTGCCCCGGGCGCGCACCTCCGCCAGGGTGGGCACCTTGGTGCGCACAACTTGCCTGGGCTGCGCACCAGGAAGGGCTCAAGATGGCACCCGCGTTCCGTTTTTTTCACTATCTTTCAGAACGGAAATTTTAAAATATCGTTTTTTTTTGCCTTTTCTGGAAATTAGTGAAGGCAGCGCATCAAAGGTGCGCAACGCTGGTGCGAACCTGGGAGCGCTCCGATGTGTGCTCCAAGGTGCGGCGTGCACGAAGTCGGAGCCCGGTTTGCCCCGGGTGCGCCCTGGTGGGCACCATGGTGCGCACCAAGGAGCGCTCCGAAGTGTGCTCCAAGGTGCGGCCTGCACGAAGTCGGAGCCCGGTTTGCCCCGGGCGTGCACCGCGGGTGGGCACCTTGGTGCGCATGCCTTGCCTGGGCTGCGCACCAGGGCGGGCTCAAGATGGCACCCGCGTTCCGTTTTTTTCACTATCTTTCAAAACGGAAATTTTAAAATCTCATTTTTTTTTGCCTTTTCTGGAAATTAGTGAAGGCAGCGCATCAAAGGTGCGCACCTCGCTGCCCACCACGGTGCGCAACGCCGGTGGGCACCCGGGAGTGCTTCGAAGTGTGCTCCAAGGTGCTGCGTGCACGTTGTCGGAGCCCGGTTTGCCCCGGGTGCGCACCTCGCGTGCACCTTCGTCGGGGTGGGCACCTTGGCTGGGTTTGCCCCGGCTGCGCTCCGAAGCGGGGTTATTGGAGCGCCGCCTCTTTTTTTGTCGGAGCGTTTGGTGGGGTTTCTCGCATTGGCTCTTCCCAGGCCCGGTTGCCACCCTGGCGCGCACGAAGTCGGAAGTAGGGTTAATTGCCCGGGTGCGCACCTTTGCCAGGGTGGGCACCTTACCTGGGCTGTGCACCAGGGCGGGCTCAAGATGGCACCCGCGTTCCGTTTTTTTCACTATCTTTCAAAACGGAAATTTTAAAATCTCCTCTTTTTTTTGCCTTTTCTGGAAATTAGTGAAGGCAGCGCATCAAAGGTGCGCACCTCGCTGCCCACCTTGGTGTGCTCTGAGGTGCGCACCCGGGAGCGCTATGAAGTGTGCTCCAAGGTGCGGCGTGCACGTTGTCGGAGCCCGGTTTGCCCCGGGTGCGCACCTCGCCTGCACCTTGGCCGGGGTGGGCACCCTGGCTGGGTTTGCCCAGGGTGCGCTCCGAAGCGGGGTTACTGGAGCGCCCCCTCTTTTTTTGTCAGAGCGTTTGGTGGGGTTTCTCGCATTGGCTCTTCCCAGGCCCGGTTGTTGGGTGCGCTCCCACCCTGGCGCGCGCGAAGTTGGAAGTTGGGTTAATTGCCCGGGCGCGCACCTTCGCCAGGGTGGGCACCTTGGTGCGCACACCTTGGCTGGGCTGCGCACCAGGGCGGGCTCAAGATGGCACCAGCATTCCCTTTTTCTCACTATCTTTCAAAACGGAAATTTTAAAATCTCGTTTTTTTTTGCCTTTTATGGAAATTAGTGAAGGCATCGCATCAAAGGTGCGCACCTCGCTGCCCACCTTGGTGTGCTCCGAGGTGCCCACCACGGTGCGCTCCGAGGTGCCCACCACGGTGCGCAACGCCGGTGCGAACCCGGGAGCGCCCCGATGTGTGCTCCAAGGTGCGGCGTGCACGAAGCCGGACCCCGGTTTGCCCCGGGTGCGCACCTCGCGTGCACCTTGGTGCGCACACCTTGGCTGGGTTGCGCGGCCTGGTGGGCACCATGGTGCGCACCAAGGAGCGCTCCAAAGTGTGCTCCAAGGTGCGGCGTGCACGAAGTCCTAGCCCGGTTTGCCCCGGGTGCGCACCTTCGCCGCGGTGGGCACCATGGCGTGCACGAAGTCGGAGCCCGGTTTGCCCCGGGTGCGCACCTCGCGTGCACCTTCGCCGGGGTGGGCACCTCGGCTGGGTTGCGCGCCCTGGTGCGCACCAAGGAGCGCTCCGAAGTGTGCTCCAAGGTGCGGCGTGCACGAAGTCGGAGCCCGGTTTGCCCCGGGTGCGCACCTTCGCCGCGGTGGGCACCCTGGTGCGCACCATGGCGTGCACGAAGTCGGAGCCCGGTTTGCCCCGGGTGCGCACCTCGCGTGCACCTTCGGCGGGGTTGCGCGCCCTGGTGCGCACCAAGGAGCGCTCCGAAGTGTGCTCCAAGGTGCGGCGTGCACGAAGTCGGAGCCCGGTTTGCCCCGGGTGCGCACCTCGCGTGCACCTTCGGCGGGGTTGCGCGCCCTGGTGGGCACCATGGTGCGCACCAAGGAGCGCTCCGAAGTGTGCTCCAAGGTGCGGCGTGCACGAAGTCGGAGCCCGGTTTGCCCCGGGTGCGCACCTCGCGTGCACCTTCGCCGCGGTGGGCACCATGGCGTGCACGAAGTCGGAGCCCGGTTTGCCCCGGGTGCGCACCTCGCGTGCACCTTCGCCGGGGTGGGCACCTCGGCTGGGTTGCGCGCCCTGGTGCGCACCAAGGAGCGCTCCGAAGTGTGCTCCAAGGTGCGGCGTGCACGAAGTCGGAGCCCGGTTTGCCCCGGGTGCGCACCTCGCGTGCACCTTCGCCGCGGTGGGCACCATGGCGTGCACGAAGTCGGAGCCCGGTTTGCCCCGGGTGCGCACCCCGCGTGCACCTTCGCCGGGGTGGGCACCTCGGCTGGGTTGCGCGCCCTGGTGCGCACCAAGGAGCGCTCCGAAGTGTGCTCCAAGGTGCGGCGTGCACGAAGTCGGAGCCCGGTTTGCCCCGGGTGCGCACCTCGCGTGCACCTTCGCCGCGGTGGGCACCTTGGCTGGGTTGGGCACCATTGAGCGCTCCGAAGTGTGCTCCAAGGTGCGCACCATGGCCCTCCAAGGTGCGCAGCATGGCGTGCACGAAGTCGGAGCCCGGTTTGCCCCGGGTGCGCACCTCGCGTGCACCTTCGCCAGGGTGGGCACCTCGGTGCGCACACCTTCTCAATGTTTTCTTGCCTTTTCTGGAAATTGGTGAAGGCAGCGCATCAAAGGTGCGCACCTCGGTGTGCTCCGAGGTGCGAACCCGAGAGCGCTCCGAGGTGCCCACGAAGTCGAAAGTCGGGTTAATTGCATTGTTTTCCCCGGGTGCGCTCCGAGGTGCGCAACATCGGTGCGCACCAAGGAGGGCTCCGAAGTGTGCTCCAAGGTGCGCACGATTCGGAGCTCGGTTTGCCCGGGGTGCGCACACCTTGGCTGGGTTGCGCACCCTTTGTGCGCTCCAAGGTGCGCACGAAGTCGGAGCTCGGTTTGCCCCGGGTGCGCACCTTCGCCAGGGTGCGCACCTTGATGCGCACGCCTTGGCTGGGCTGCGCACCTTGGTGGGCGCCATGGTGCGCACCTTTCGTGCGCTCCAAGGTGCGCACGAAGTCGGAGCTCGGTTTGCCCCGGGTGCGCACCTTGGTGGGCGCCATGGTGCACTCCGAGGTGCCCAAGATTGGTGCGCACCAAGGAGCGCTCCGAAGTGCGCTCCAAGGTGCGCAGGTGCGCGCGAAGTCGAAAGTTGGGTTAATTGTCCGGTTTGCCTCGGGTGCGCACCTTGCGTGCACCTTCGCCAGGGTGGGCGCCTTGGTGCGCACACCTTGGCTGGGCTGCGCACCCGGGCGCGCACACCTTGGCACCCGCGTTTCCTTCATTTTAAATTTTTTTTTTTTACAATCTCTCAAGTGGGAAATTCTATAATCTCAACTTTTTTTGCCTTTTCAGGAAACTTTTGAATGGAGCGCATCATTGGTGCGCTCCGAAGTGTGCTCCAAGGTGCGCACCTCTGGTGTGCTCCAAAGCTCTCTCCAGCTGCGTGCACCTGCCCCGGCCGCGCACCCGGCCCCGCCCAGCTTCGCTCACCTGTCCCGGGCGTCTGGTGCGGAACCTTAGAGTAAGAAACATCACCGTGCACCTTGGCCAACGTGCGCGACTCGACCGAGCGCGCACTGGCCGAGGTGCACACCGATTTCACCTGGGTGCGCGCGCAGCACCTCGGGCGCACCGGGGTGCGCGCACAACGCCCGGGTTGCACCGTGGCCTGTGTGCTCGGGGCGCCTCGGGTGCGCGCTCGGTGTCGCCCCCCGCGCGCGCGGTAGTGCGGGCAGCGCACCCCGGCCCGGCCCGGCCCCGACGAGAACGCAAACGGGCAAAAGGTTTATTCAAATAGCATTGCGACGCCCGGCGAAAAACTAAGAAAGGGTGCAACACCGGGACTTCCCGGGAGGTCACCCATCCTAGTACTACTCCGGCCCAAGCGCGCTTAACTGCGGAGTTCTGATGGGATCCGGTGCACTAACGCTGGTATGATCGCACCCGTTATGAGCTTGTCGCAGTGTGTACTTAGCAAACCGCGACCCACGTGCGAATCCACCCCGGCCACCCACCCCCGTCGAGGTGCACACCCTCCCTCGCGAAGTGCGCCCCGTTCGCCAAGTGTGAGCCCTGCCCGGGTGCGCGCACCTTGCTAGGGCGTCGGGTGTGCACCCGGCCCGGCCTACGTGCGTGCACCTGGACGGGGCGTCGTGTGCGTGCAGTGTCCCGTCTGCAACGCGGTGCCCACACACCACCTCGGGCGCAACGACCTGCGCTCACATGTGGGCCGAGTGCACCTTGGTGCATGTTCGGGGCGCCTCGGGTGCACGCTCGATCTTGCCCCGGTGCACCAAGGCGCTCGGTTTGCCCCGGGTGCGCACTTGGTGCAAGGTGGGCACCCAAAATAGGGATCAAGCACCAAAACACAAGTTTCGGGATGCAAAATGGGACCCAAGGACCACAAATGCGTTCCAAGACCCATGATGGGTCCACGAGAACAAAAATGTGTTCCGAGACTTAATAAACAAATATTGGGTTTTAGGAGAAGAAACATGCTCTGATGCCCAAAACGAGAATCGACCCCGAAAAGGCCACAGGCCAAAAGTGGGATGCGAGACAAAAAAAAATGGGACCCGAGGACCAAAATTGGGTTCCCAGGTCGAAGACAGGGCAACCGGACAAGAAACGACCTCTAAGGCTCGAAATGAGTCCCGACGACTAAAACTTGACAAGAAGCACCCATCAGGCACCCAACTCGACACCCATGGGATGCCGACCCACCCGGGCTTCCACCTAGCACACCTTGGCACCCACCCACCCTCGCACCCAACCTCGCACCCAACTTAGCACCTTTGAACCCACATTGGCACTCACCCTGACCCTGGCACCTTGGAACCCACATTGGCACTCACCTTGACCCTGGCACCCACCTTTGCACTCACCTTGGGACCCACCCTGGCTCCCACCTCGGCACCCACCCAGACACCCACCTTGGTTCCTTGGCACCCACCTTGGATCCTTGGCACCCACCCCGACACCCACCTTGGCACGCAACTTGGCTACTTGCCACCCACCTTGGCTCCTTGACGCCCACCCCGACAACCACCCCGTGACCTACCCTGGCTAGGGTTGGTGCACACCCACCCTGGTGCCCACCTTGGCACCCACCCCATGACCCACCTTGGCACGCACCTTAGTACCCACCCTGTTACCCACCCTAGGACCCACCCCGCGACCCACCTTGGCCAGGGTGGGTGCACCCACCCTGGTGCCCACCTTGGCACCCACCCATCCTAGCACCCAGCCTGTGACCGGGCTTGGAACCCAACCTTGCACCCGTCTTGGCCAGTGTGGGTGCGCACCCATCCTGGCACCCACGTTGTGACACACCCTTTAACCCACGCACCCTAGCAGCCACGTTGGCACCCACCTTGGAACACAACCTAGCAACTTGGCACCCACCCCGTGACCCACCTTGGCATCCACCATAGCAGTCGCCCACTTGGCACCCACCTTGGAACCCAAGTTGGCACCCACCTCGGCACCCACCTTGACACTTGTGGACCCACCTTGCCACTCACCCTAGCATCGACCCATCCTAGCACCCACCCTGGCACCTTTGCACCCTAGCACTCACCCATCCTAGCACCTAACCTGTGACCCACCTTGACACTCACCCTCGCACCCACCTTGGAACCCAACCTAGCACCCACCCACCCTGACACCAACCCTAGCACCTACCCACCCTTGCACCCACCCTGTGACCCATCTTGGCACCCACCCATCCTACCACTCAACCTATCACCCACCTTCTCACCCACCTTGGCATCCACCTTAGCACCCACCCACACTGGCACCTTGGCACCCACCTCGGGCAAGGTGGGTGCACACCCACCCTGACACCCAATTTAGAACCAACCGAGCATGTTACCCACCTTGGCACCCACATTGCAGCCCACCCTAGTACCCACCCTATGACCCACATTGGCATCCACACCCTAGCACCCAGGCACCTCGACACCCGCCTTGACACGCACCCTAGCACTAAACCTGTGACCCACCTTGGAACTCACCCTAGAACCCACCCACCCTGTGAACCACCTTGGCATCCACCTTAGCACCCACCCACCTTGGCACCCACTCTAGCACTCACCCATCCTAACACCCAACTTGTTACCCACCTTGGCACCCGCCCTCGCGTCCACCTTGAAACCCACCCTAGCACCCACCCACGCAGGAGCCCACCTTGGCACCCAACCTAACACCCACGCATCCTGGCACCCAACTTGTGACCCACCTTGGAACCCACCCTAGTACCCACCTTTGAACCCACTATATCACCAACCCACCTTGGCACCCACCCTATGACCCTCTTTGGAATCCACCCTAGCACGCACCCACCCTGGCACCCACCATGGAGCGCACCCTAGCACCCACCCACCTCGGCACGCACCTCAACACCCACCTTGGTGTGCGCACTGCGCCAACCTCTCAAAGACCCTATGTGGTGCGCTCCAAAGTGTACACCTTTGGTGCGCTCCAAGGTGCGCACCTTTGGTGCACACCGAGGTGCACACCAAAGTGTGCACCGAGGTGAGCACCAAAGTGCACTCCAAGGTGCACACCAAGGCGTGCACCTTTGGTGCGGTCAATGCAAACGAATTCGGAAGTTGGGGTCGATGTCCTAATCGCTGCTGCAGACTACACGTATGAGAATCGGACAAATAGCTTTATATAGGGGAGGTGTTGCGTTTGATGGGTCGACTCCCCTGGTTGTGTGCACTGCACCAACTTCAAAGACCCTGTCTTGTTTAAGAAGTCAAAAGTTGGGGTGGATGTCCTAATCATTGCTGCAGTCTACGCATGTATGAGAATCAGACAAATAGCTTATATAGGGGAGGTGTTGCATTCGGTGGGTTGACTCCCCTGGTTGTGCGCACTGCGCCAACCTCAAAGACCCCGCATAGCAGAAGAAGTCGGAAGTCGGATTTTGGTGAGCACCAAGGCGTGCACCTTTGGTGCGGTCAACGCAGACGAATTCAGAAGTTGGGGTGGATGTCCTAATCGTTGTTGCAGGCTACACATGTATGAGAATCAGACAAATAGCTTATATAGGGGAGGTGTTGGGTTTGATGGGTCAACTCCCTTGGTTGTGCGCATTACGCCAACCTCAAAGACCTTGTTTTCGTTAAGAAGTCAAAAGTTGGGGTCAATGTCCTAATGGCTCCTGTAGGCTACACATGTATGAGAATCGGACAAATAGCTTATATAGGGGAGGTGTTGGGTTTGATGGGTCGACTCCCCTGGTTGTGCGCATTACGTCAACCTCAAAGACCTTGTTTTCGTTAAGAAGTCAAAAGTTGGGGTCGATGTCCTAATTGCTCCTGTAGACTACACATGTATGAGAATCAGACAAATAGCTTATATAGGGGAGGTGTTGGGTTTGATGGGTTGACTCCCCTAGTTGTTCGCATTACACCAACCTCAAAGACCTTGTTTTCGTTTAGAAGCCGAAAGTTGGGGTCGATGTCCTAATTGCTCCTGCAGGCTACGCATGTATGAGAATCAGACAAATAGCTTATATAGGGGAGGTGTTGGGTTTGATGGGTCGACTCCCCTGGTTGTGCGCATTGCGCCAACCTCAAAGACCCTGCATTGCGGATGAAGTCGAAAGTCAGAGTTTGGTGTGCTACAAGGTGTGGTCGAAGGTGCTCACCTAGGTGTGCACCTTTGGAGCGCAGGAAAAGTGCCCTCCAAAAGTGCGCACCTTTGGAGTGCACAAAAGTGCCCTCCAAAAGTGCGCACCTTTGGAGCGCACAAAAGTGCCCTCCAAAAAGTGCCCTCCAAAAGTGCGCACCTTTGGAGCGCACAAAAGTGCCCTCCAAAAAGTGCCCTCCAAAAGTGCGCACCTTTGGAGTGCAGAAAAGTGCCCTCCAAAAAGTGCCCTCCAAAAGTGTGCACCTTTGGAGTGCACAAAAGTGCCCTCCAAAAGTGCGCACCTTTGGAGCGCAGAAAAGTGCCCTCCAAAAAGTGCCCTCCAAAAGTGCGCACCTTTGGAGCGCAGAAAAGTGCCCTCCAAAAAGTGCCCTCCAAAAGTGCGCACCTTTGGAGCGCAGAAAAGTGCCCTCCAAAAAGTGCCCTCCAAAAGTGCGCACCTTTGGAGCGCAGAAAAGTGCCCTCCAAAAAGTGCCCTCCAAAAGTGCGCACCTTTGGAGCGCACAAAAGTGCCCTCCAAAAAGTGCCCTCCAAAAGTGCGCACCTTTGGAGCGCACAAAAGTGCCCTCCAAAAGTGCGCACCTTTGGAGCGCACAAAAGTGCCCTCCAAAAGTGCGCACTTTTGGTGCGCACCAAGGCGCTGGTTCGGTCGTTGCAGGCGAGTTCGGAAGTTGGGGTCGATGTCCTGAGCGGAGGTGCAAACTACACAGGTGTCGGAATCGGACAAATAGCTTATATAGGGGAGGTGTATGCTTCGATGGGTCGACTCCCCAGGTTGAGCGCACCGCGCCAACCTCAAAGACCCTACGGTATGGATGAAGTCGGAAGTTGGGTCCGATGACCGATTCGATTAGTAGGTATGCTCATGAGGTCGGAATTTGGGTCCGATGACCTGCCATGTGCAGGAAGGCGAATGTTGGCACTGTGCGTTGCAAGGTGCACACCAAGGTGCTGGTGCGGTCTTTTTAGTCGAGTTCGGAAGTTGGGGTCGATGTCCTGATCGGAGGTGCAAGCTACACAGGTGTGGGAATCGGACAAATAGCTTATATAGGGGAGGTGTATGCTTCGTTGGGTCGACTCCCCGGGTTGAGCGCACCGCGCCAACCTCAAAGACCCTACGGTATGGATGAAGTCGGAAGTTGGGTCCGATGACCGATTCGATATGTAGGCATACTCGCGAGGTCGGAATTTGGGTCCGATGACCTGCCATGTGCAGGAAGGCGAATGTTGGCACTGTGCGTTGCAAGGTGCGCACCAAGGCGCTGGTTCGGTCGTTGCAGGCGAGTTCGGAAGTTGGGGTCGATGTCCTGATCGGAGGTGCAAACTACACAGGTGTGGGAATCGGACAAATAGCTTATATAGGGGAGGTGTATGCTTCGTTGGGTCGACTCCCCGGGTTGAGCGCACCGCGCCAACCTCAAAGACCCTACGGTATGGATGAAGTCGGAAGTTGTGTCCGATGACCGATTCGATATGTAGGCATACTCGCGAGGTCGGAATTTGGGTCCGATGACCTGCCATGTGCAGGAAGGCGAATGTTGGGACTGTGCGTCGCAAGGTGCGCACCAAGGCGCTGGTGCCGTCGTTGCAGTCGAGTTCGGAAGTTGGGGTCGATGTCCTGGTCAGAGGTGCAAACTACACAGGTGTGGGAATCGGACAAATAGCTTATATAGGGGAGGTGTATGCTTCGATGGGTCGACTCCCCGGGTTGAGCGCACCGCGCCAACCTCAAAGACCCTACAGTATGGATGAAGTCGGAAGTTGGGTCCGATGACCGATTCGATACGTAGGCATATTGGCGAGGTCTGAATTTGTGTCCGATGACCTGCCATGCGCAGGAAGGCGGAATTTGGGTCCGATGACCGAGTTGATGGCGTGCCATGCGCAGAAAGGCGGAATTTGGGTCCGATGACCGAGTTGATGTTGATGGCCCGCCATGCACAGGAAGGCGGAATTTGGGTCCGATGACCGATTTGAAGGCGTGCCATGCGCAGAAAGGCGGAGTTTGGGTCCGATGACCGAGTTGATATTGATGGCCCGCCATGCGCAGGAAGGCGGAATTTGGGTCCGATGACCTGACATACGCATGGAGTCCGACTCGGGGGCCGATGTTCGATTCGATGACTTGCATTGTGGGTAAAGTCGGAAGTTGTGGTCTTTGACCCGATTCGATGACCAGACTTCGGCTGCTTGAGAATCGGACAAATAACTTATATAGGGGAGGTAGTGTTCTCGAGCATCCTCCCCCCGTGCCCGTTTATGTCGATTGATGCTGGTGCTCGACTGGTTGGAGCGCTCGGATGCAAAAATCTTGCACCAGGATTTATCGATTGTGATGGACACGGCAAGTCTCCTGATTGCTATGCAGGAGCTCATCGTGAATCTCTATGCGGCCTTGGTATGGACTCGACCTGCGGAATGGTTCGGCAATGGTAGTCGCTCCAACACGTCCTTGCAATGGCCACAGAGGTGATTCGACTAGAGCTCCAGTCTAGCTTTTGGGTTGCTTGGCGGACTGGTATAGCCGCGATCGAGTTCCGGCCATGAACGTTTTAGATAGCTCTTGGGCTTTCTGGGACGGAAGTCGGAAGTTTGGGCTGTTGTCCGATTTGATGACCATTCTTCGGATGTGTGAGAATCGGACAAATAACTTATATAGGGGACTGTGTTGTCTCACGCAGCCCCCTCCGTGCCCCTCTATCTCGACCGATGTTGGTGCTTGAAAGGGTTGGGATCGCTCGGATTTATAAACGTGCACCACCATTTGTCGAGTGTGAGGGACGCGGCAGGTCTCCTAAATGCTATACGGGCGCTCTCTGAGAATCTCTATCCGGCCTCGACACAGACTAGTCTTGCTGAATGGTTTGGCACTGGTAGTCGATCCAACACGTCGTTGTTGTGGCCGCCTAGGCGATTCGATTCGAGCCCCCGTCTAGCTTTTGGGTTGCTTGGCGGATTTTGCCCTATCCGCAAGTGAGCTCGGTCCCTAAACGTTCGAGAAACCCGATTGCTATGCGCCGACTCTCTTTCTTGCGAGCCTCCATCTAGCTTTTGGGTCTCTACGGAACGGAAGTCGGAATCTGGGACCGTTGTTTGATTCGACGAGGCAGACTACGGTTGTGCGAGAATCGGACAAATAACTTATATAGGGGAGGTGTTGACTGGAGCATTCTCCCCCGTGCCCCTCTAACTCGACCAATGCTGGCGCTCGAACGGTGGTAGCGCTCGGATTTTCGTTGAGCGCCAGCATTGGTCGATTTAGAGGGGCATGCGAGATTCCCGAATGCTATGCGAGGGCTCTAACGGAAATGTCTATTGGTTTCGGTATGGATGCAATTGCGAGTGGTTCGGCAAAGGTAGTCGTTCCGATGCGTCCATGTCGTGGCCAAATCGATAATTCGATTTGAGCCCTCGTATAGCATTTGGGTCTCTCGATGTGATTCCGCATTCCAGTCCCTTTGGGCACTGCTTGAGCCGCATCCCAGGGGGTTCCCTTCCCAATAATCTGCCTCGCAACCCGATTGCTATGCGGTGAGGCTCCTCGGCCGCCTCGGAACTATCTGTGTATCAGACGCATCGCGGGATAAGGGGTTGGCAACGGTAGTCGCCCCAAGCGCGTCCGATGCTTGGACCATTCCGAGGCGGCCCTGAAGCCTCTTCCGTCTAGCCGTTGGGTCCTTCTCGCCGCATCCCTTGCCTCGCACCCCGATTGCTATGCGGTGAGGCTCCTCGGCCGCCTTGGAACTATCTGTGTATCAGACGCATCGCGGGATAAGGGGTTGTCACTGGTAGTCGCCCCAAGCGCGTCCGATGCTTGGACCATTCCGAGGCGGCCCTGAAGCCTCTTCCGTCTAGCCGTTGGGTCCTTCTCGCCGCATCCCTCGACTCGCACCCCGATTGCTATGCGGTGAGGCTCCTCGGCCGCCTTGGAACTATCTGTGTATCGGACGCGTCGCGGGATAAGGGGTTGTCACTGGTAGTCGCCCCAAGCGCGTCCGATGCTTGGACCATTCCGAGGCGGCCCTGAAGCCTCTTCCGTCTAGCCGTTGGGTCCTTCTCGCCGCATCCCTCGCCTCGCACCCCGATTGCTATGCGGTGAGGCTCCTCGGCCGCCTTGGAACTATCTGTGTATCGGACGCGTCGCGGGATAAGGGGTTGTCACTGGTAGTCGCCCCAAGCGCGTGCGATGCATGGACCATTCCCAGGCGGCCCTGAAGCCTCTTCCGTCTAGCCGTTGGGTCCTTCTCGCCGCATCCCTCGCCTCGCACCCCGATTGCTATGCGGTGAGGCTCCTCGGCCGCCTTGGAACTATCTGTGTATCGGACGCGTCGCGGGATAAGGGGTTGTCACTGGTAGTCGCCCCAAGCGCGTCCGATGCTTGGACCATTCCGAGGCGGCCCTGAAGCCTCTTCCGTCTAGCCGTTGGGTCCTTCTCGCCGCATCCCTCGCCTCGCACCCCGATTGCTATGCGGTGAGGCTCCTCGGCCGCCTTGGAACTATCTGTGTATCGGACGCGTCGCGGGATAAGGGGTTGTCACTGGTAGTCGCCCCAAGCGCGTCCGATGCTTGGACCATTCCGAGGCGGCCCTGAAGCCTCTTCCGTCTAGCCGTTGGGTCCTTCTCGCCGCATCCCTCGCCTCGCACCCCGATTGCTATGCGGTGAGGCTCCTCGGCCGCCTTGGAACTATCTGTGTATCGGACGCGTCGCGGGATAAGGGGTTGTCACTGGTAGTCGCCCCAAGCGCGTCCGATGCTTGGACCATTCCGAGGCGGCCCTGAAGCCTCTTCCGTCTAGCCGTTGGGTCCTTCTCGCCGCATCCCTCGCCTCGCACCCCGATTGCTATGCGGTGAGGCTCCTCGGCCGCCTTGGAACTATCTGTGTATCGGACGCATCGCGGGATAAGGGGTTGTCACTGGTAGTCGCCCCAAGCGCGTCCGATGCTTGGACCATTCCGAGGCGGCCCTGAAGCCTCTTCCGTCTAGCCGTTGGGTCCTTCTCGCCGCATCCCTCGCCTCGCACCCCGATTGCTATGCGGTGAGGCTCCTCGGCCGCCTTGGAACTATCTGTGTATCGGACGCGTCGCGGGATAAGGGGTTGTCACTGGTAGTCGCCCCAAGCGCGTCCGATGCTTGGACCATTCCGAGGCGGCCCTGAAGCCTCTTCCGTCTAGCCGTTGGGTCCTTCTCGCCGCATCCCTCGCCTCGCACCCCGATTGCTATGCGGTGAGGCTCCTCGGCCGCCTTGGAACTATCTGTGTATCGGACGCGTCGCGGGATAAGGGGTTGTCACTGGTAGTCGCCCCAAGCGCGTCCGATGCTTGGACCATTCCGAGGCGGACCTGAAGCCTCTTCCGTCTAGCCGTTGGGTCCTTCTCGCCGCATCCCTCGCCTCGCACCCCGATTGCTATGCGGTGAGGCTCCTCGGCCGCCTTGGAACTATCTGTGTATCGGACGCGTCGCGGGATAAGGGGTTGTCACTGGTAGTCGCCCCAAGCGCGTCCGATGCTTGGACCATTCCGAGGCGGCCCTGAAGCCTCTTCCGTCTAGCCGTTGGGTCCTTCTTGCCGCATCCCTCGCCTCGCACCCCGATTGCTATGCGGTGAGGCTCCTCGGCCGCCTTGGAACTATCTGTGTATCGGACGCGTCGCGGGATAAGGGGTTGTCACTGGTAGTCGCCCCAAGCGCGTCCGATGCTTGGACCATTCCGAGGCGGCCCTGAAGCCTCTTCCGTCTAGCCGTTGGGTCCTTCTCGCCGCATCCCTCGCCTCGCACCCCGATTGCTATGCGGTGAGGCTCCTCGGCCGCCTTGGAACTATCTGTGTATCGGACGCATCGCGGGATAAGGGGTTGTCACTGGTAGTCGCCCCAAGCGCGTCCGATGCTTGGACCATTCCGAGGCGGCCCTGAAGCCTCTTCCGTCTAGCCGTTGGGTCCTTCTCGCCGCATCCCTCGCCTCGCACCCCGATTGCTATGCGGTGAGGCTCCTCGGCCGCCTTGGAACTATCTGTGTATCGGACGCGTCGCGGGATAAGGGGTTGTCACTGGTAGTCGCCCCAAGCGCGTCCGATGCTTGGACCATTCCGAGGCGGACCTGAAGCCTCTTCCGTCTAGCCGTTGGGTCCTTCTCGCCGCATCCCTCGCCTCGCACCCCGATTGCTATGCGGTGAGGCTCCTCGGCCGCCTTGGAACTATCTGTGTATCGGACGCGTCGCGGGATAAGGGGTTGTCACTGGTAGTCGCCCCAAGCGCGTCCGATGCTTGGACCATTCCGAGGCGGCCCTGAAGCCTCTTCCGTCTAGCCGTTGGGTCCTTCTCGCCGCATCCCTCGCCTCGCACCCCGATTGCTATGCGGTGAGGCTCCTCGGCCGCCTTGGAACTATCTGTGTATCGGACGCGTCGCGGGATAAGGGGTTGTCACTGGTAGTCGCCCCAAGCGCGTCCGATGCTTGGACCATTCCGAGGCGGACCTGAAGCCTCTTCCCTCTAGCCGTTGGGGCTTTCTCGCCGCATCCCTCGCCTCGCACCCCGATTGCTATTCGGTGAGGCTCCTCGGCCGCCTTGGAACTATCTGTGTATCGGACGCATCGCGGGATAAGGGGTTGGCAGTGGTAGTCGCCCCAAGCGCGTCCGATGCTTGGACCATTCCGAGGCGGCCCTGCAGCCTCTTCCGTCTAGCCGTTGGGGCCATCTCGCTGCATCCCCCACCTCGCACCACGATTGCTATGCGGTGAGGCTCCTTGGCCGCCTCGGAACTATCTGTGTATCGGACGCATCGCGGGATAAGGGGTTGTCACTGGTAGTCGCCCCAAGCGCGTCCGATGCTTGGACTATTCCGAGGCGGCCCTGCAGCCTCTTCCGTCTAGCCGTTGGGGCCATCTCGCCGCATCCCCCAGCTCCTCGGCCGCCTCGGAACTATCTGTGTATCGGACGCATCGCGGGATAAGGGGTTGGCAGTGGTAGTCGCCCCAAGCGCGTTCGATGCTTGGACTATTCCGAGGCGGCCCCGCAGCCTCTTCCGTCTACCCTTTGGGGCCATCTCGCCGCATCCCTCGCCTCGCACCCCGATTGCTATGCGGTGAGGCTCCTCGGCCGCCTGGGAACTATCTTCGTATCGGATGCATCGCGGGATAAGGGGTTGTCACTGGTAGTCGCCCCAAGCGCGTCCGATGCTTGGACTATTCCGAGGCGGCCCTGTGGCCTCTTCCGTCTAGCCGTTGGGGCCATCTCGCCGCATCCCTCACCTCGCACCCCCATTGCTATGCGGTGAGGCTCCTCGGCCGCCTTGGAACTGTCTTCGTATCGGAAGCATCGCGGGATAAGGGGTTGTCACTGGTAGTCGCCCCAAGCGCGTCCGATGCTTGGACTATTCCGAGGCGGCCCTGCAGCCTCTTCCGTCTAGCCGTTGGGGCCATCTCGCCGCATCCCCCACCTCGCACCCGGATTGCTATGCGGTGAGGCTCCTCGGCCGCCTTGGATCTATCTTCGTATCGGACGCATCGCGGGATAAGGGGTTGTCACTGGTAGTCGCCCCAAGCGCGTCCGATGCTTGGACTATTCCGACGCGGCCCTGTGGCCTCTTCCGTCTAGCCGTTGGGGCCATCTCGCCGCATCCCCCACCTCGCACCCCGATTGCTATGCGGTGAGGCTCCTCGGCCGCCTTGGAACCATCTTCGTATCGGACGCATCGCGGGATGAGGGGTTGTCACTGGTAGTCGCCCCAAGCGCGTCCGATGCTTGGACCATTCCGAGGCGGCCCTGAAGCCTCTTCCGTCTAGCCATTGGGGCCTTCCCGCCCCATCCCTCGCCTCGCACCCCCGATTGCTATGCGGTGAGGCTCCTCGGCCGCCTTGGAACCATCTGTGTATCGGACGCATCGCGGGATAAGGGGTTGGCACTGGTAGTCGCCCCAAGCGCGTCCGATGCTTGGAGCATTCCGAGGTGGCCCTGAAGCCTCTTCCGTCTAGCCGTTGGGGCCTTCCCGCCCCATCCCTCGCCTCGCACCCCGATTGATATGCGGTGAGGCTCCTCGGCCGCCTTGGAACTATCTGTGTATCGGACGCATCGCGGGATAAGGGGTTGGCACTGGTAGTCGTCCCAATCGCGTCCGATGCTTGGACCATTCCGAGGCGGCCCTGCAGCCTCTTCCGTTTAGCCGTCGGGGCCTTCCCGCCGCATCCCTCGCCTCGCATCCCGATTCCTATGCGGTGAGTCTTCTCGGCCGCC